>NW_028122570.1:0-98874 GCF_965194805.1 Balaenoptera borealis | reverse complement strand
AGAGGATCTCTACATAAATAGGTATATAGAATATGTAGATGAACCAGAGTGTGGACACCTGGGACAAGCAACATTCTAACCATTACCCCAATTGAAAAAATTAAAACAACGAACTAGGAGTAATGAGACATAAACTTATGGGGGTTTTCCTGGCACATTCCATCCAAATTGAAAACCTAGGCAGACAACTTCCAGAACGGCTCTGCTGCCCTAGTACCCAGATTTGGGAATCGAGAAATGCTGCATCCTTGTGGCCGTTTCCCACAACAGCAGCTTTGAACCCACTGCAAAAGGTCACTAATTATTCACCAATTGCAGGTCTGTAAATGACACCGGCCCTCCAAAAAATACTGAGGTCGAATATCGAACAAAAAAGTCTAGAGTGCAACCTTCCAAAAAAGAAAATTTGAAGAGGTATATTATACTCACACTTTTTTTCTTTTTTCTTTTAACAGAAAAGAAAAAGGCGTGGAAAAATGATGAATTGTAGGAATTTTTACAGACATGTAAACCCAAATTACAAAAACCTATCAGCTCACACCAGTCAGAATGGCCATCAACAAAAATGCTGCAAACAAGAAATGCTGACGTGATTGTGGAGAAATGCGTACCCTCGATTCTAAGGGGGACGTGGTAAGAGCCACTAATGAAAGCACAATTGAGGTGCCTTGAAAAGGTAAACGTTGAGCTACCATACCAGTCAATCAATCATACCCACTGCTGGGTCTATCCCCTGAGAAAAGGAAAATCAAAAATCACAGGCTGGCAATCCTGCACTCCAGCAATATTTACCATAGGCAACACTTGGAAGCAACGAAAATGTCCATCAACAGAGGAATGCACCAAGAAGAAGTGGTCCATGTACACAATGGAATATTAGCCATGAAAAACATTGAAGCACTGCTCTTTGAGGCACCATAGATGAGCCTGGAGATAATCACAAAACATGAAGTAGGTCGGAAAGCAAAACACCTATAGCCTATATTATCACTTATGGCATTATCTAATAACTGGCACAGATGAACATATTTCCAAAGAGAAAGACACTCACAGGCTTAGAAAACAAACTATGCTCATCTGAAAGGAAAGGAGGGGGGAAATTGAGAAATGGAGATTAGTGTTACTATACATATACAAATACATATTATATACATGTATCAAAAAGACCGAACATATAGCAAGGGAGGTCGACGGAACACTGTAATATTTTACATGGGAAGAGGATCTGTACATTAATAGACATACATAATGTACAAATGAACCAGATTGTGTACACCTAGGACAAACAATATTCTAAACTTTACCCAGATTAAAAAACTTTTAAAAACCAGGAAGAAGTAATGAGACATAAACTTATGGGGATTTCTCCTGGCAAATTCCATTCTAATTTACAACCTAGGACAATGACTTCCAGAAAGGCTCTGCTGCCCTAGTACCCAGATTGGGGAATGGAGAAATGCTACCTCCTTGTGGCCGTTTCCCACAACCGCAGCTTTGAACCCACTGCAAAAGGTCACGAAATTTTCACCAACTTGCAGTTCTGTAAATGACACCTGCCCTCCAGAAAATTTCTGGGGTCAAAAATCGACCAGAAAATTCAAAAGAGGGCAACCTTCGAAGAAGACAATTTCAAGAGCTATATTGTACTCACGGTTTTTTTCTTTTAAGAGAAAAGACAAAGGCGTAGGAATATGATGAATTGTAAAAAATTTAATGACATGCATACCCATATGACAAAAACCTATCAGCTCAGAGCAGTCAGAATGGCCATTAGGAAAAATGCTGCAAAAAATAAACGGTGAAGGGAGTGTGGAGAAATGCGTACCCTCGGTTGTAAGGGGGTCATGTAAAGAGCCACTAATGAAAACACAGTGTAGGTGCTTTGAAAAGGGAAACATTGAGCTACCAGTCAATCAAGCACAACCACTGCTTGGCCTATCACCTGAGAAAATGAGAATCAAAAAGTCACAGGCTGGCAAACCTGTACGCCAGCAAGATTTACCATAGCCAGCACTTGGAAGCAATGAAAATGTCCATCAACCGAGGAATGCCCCAAGAAGAAGTGGTCCGCGTACACAATGGAATATTACTCTAATAATAAATATAACTTAAATTTAAAAACAAACAAAAGCAAGGAGACATCAACATTTGTGGGTTTATCCGGGCACATTGCACTCTAATTTATAACCGAAGAACACCACTGGCCGGTAGGTCTGTTTCCCTAGTACCAGCAAGGGGAATGTAGAAAGGCTGCTGCTCTCTGGCCGTTACCTGCAAAAGCAGGTTTAAAGCCTGAGCTAATGGTCACTTCATATGAACAAGTACTGCAGGGCTGTAAATGAAACCTGCCCTCAAAGTGTCTTGAGGGAGATAATGGCCAAAATATTTCAAATGGTGACACATACTTTAAGAAAACACTTTGAAGAAATAAGCTCTAATCACAGCTGGAAATATAAAAAAGGACATGCCTTAAAGCTCAATTTCAATGCATTATGAGACACATGCAAATTCAACCACAAAGAGGTATCAGCTCACACCACTCAGAATAACCATCAGCAAAAACTACAAAGAATAAATCCTGAAGGCGCTGGGAAGAAATACATACCCTCCACTTTAAGTGGGACGTAACCTGGAAAGAGCCACTAAGGAGAACAGAATAGAGGTGCCTTTAAAAGGTAAACATTGAGCTACCGTATGATCCAGCAGACCTATTCCTGGACCTATAAACTAAGAAGACAGAATTGGAAGGACACAGGCACGCAAATCTGCTTTGCATAGTATTACAATAGCCAAGATATGGAAGTAACCAAAAAGTCCACCGACAGATGGGTGGACAAAGAAGAACTGCTACCTGTACAGATGGAATATGAGCTAGTGAAAAAAATGAAACAATGCCATTTCCAGCACCATAGATGAGTCTAGAAGTAATCACGCAACTTGGAGTAAGCGAGAAAGCGAAAAACACATATCCTATCATATCACATATAGGTGTTACCTAAAAAATGATACAAACAAAGATATTTCCACAGAGAAACACTTTCATAGATTCATTAAAAAACTTACGGTTCACCAAATGGACAGGTGTGAGGATTGGATACATTACCATATTGAGGTTAACAGAGCGATACAAACACATGTGAAATATAGAATCACCAAAGACCTACGCAATACCACGAGAAGACTGCTCAACATTGTGTCATAACCTACAAGGGAGAAGGATCCGAAGAAGAACAGATATATGGATATGTGTGAAAGAACCACATCTTGCACACCTAGAACAAACAAAACATTGTAATCAAGTTTGCTGTGAGAAAAAATAAAAATTAAGTTAAAAATACCAACAAGAAGTAAGGAGACATAAACTTAAAGGGCTTTTTCCTCGCACATTCCGTTCTAATTTACAACCTAGAACACCACTTCCAGTAAGGCTCTGTTGCCCTAGTAACCAGATTTGGTAAAGGAGAAATGCTGCCACCTTGTGGCCGATTCCCGCAAGAGCAGCTTTTAACCCACAGCTAATGGTCACTTACCATTCACAAGGACTCAGGGCTGTAAAGGACACCTGCCCTCAAAACTGTGCTGAGGTAGGGAATGGATAAAAAAATTCAAAACGGGCAAAATGTTCACGAAGATAGTATGAAGAGGTAAGTTTTACTCACTCTCTTTTTAAAGAAAGGAAAATGGATAAAAGCTCAGCCTCAGGAAGAATTAGACTCATGCAATCTAATCTACAAAAAGTTTTCAACTCACACCAGTCGACTGACCATTGGCAAAGAGTCTACAAACAATAAATGCTGAAGAGGTTTTAGAGAACTGTGTACCCTCTAGCTGCTGGTGAGATGTAAAAGGGTTAAACGCTCATAATGAGAACAGAAAGGAGCTGCGTTGAAAAGGAAAAATTGAGGTACCATTCAATCCAGCAGGCGCACCAAAGGGCCTCTCACCTGAGAAGACCAGAATGAAGAAGACCCGGGCTGCAAAAGCTGCACTGCAGCCTTATTCACAATAGACAAGACAGTGAAGCAACCAAAATGTCCATCAACAGATGAAAGGATAAAGAAGAAGTGGTCCATGTACACAATGAATACTAGCCATGGAAAACAATGAAACACTGCTCTTTGAGGCACCATAGATGATCCTGGAGATAATCGCAGAACATGAGGTAAGTCGGAAAGCAAAAGTCCTATATCCTATGATATCACTTATAGGCGTTATCTAATAACTGACACAAATGAACATATTTCCACAGAGAAAGTCAATCACAGACTTATTAAAAAAAAACTATGCTTATCTAAAAGGAAAGCTGGGGGGAATGGATACATGAAGATTAGCGTTACCATAGGTATACAAATACATATTATATACATATATCAAAAAGACCGACCATATAGCAAGGAAGGTTTACGGAACACTCTGTAATAATTTACACGGGAAGAGGATCTCTACATAAATAGGTATATAGAATATGTAGATGAACCAGAGTGTGGACACCTGGGACAAGCAACATTCTAACCATTACCCCAATTGAAAAAATTAAAACAACGAACTAGGAGTAATGAGACATAAACTTATGGGGGGTTTTCCTGGCACATTCCATCCAAATTGAAAACCTAGGCAGACAACTTCCAGAACGGCTCTGCTGCCCTAGTACCCAGATTTGGGAATCGAGAAATGCTGCATCCTTGTGGCCGTTTCCCACAACAGCAGCTTTGAACCCACTGCAAAAGGTCACTAATTATTCACCAATTGCAGGTCTGTAAATGACACCGGCCCTCCAAAAAATACTGAGGTCGAATATCGAACAAAAAAGTCTAGAGTGCAACCTTCCAAAAAAGAAAATTTGAAGAGGTATATTATACTCACACTTTTTTTCTTTTTTCTTTTAACAGAAAAGAAAAAGGCGTGGAAAAATGATGAATTGTAGGAATTTTTACAGACATGTAAACCCAAATTACAAAAACCTATCAGCTCACACCAGTCAGAATGGCCATCAACAAAAATGCTGCAAACAAGAAATGCTGACGTGATTGTGGAGAAATGCGTACCCTCGATTCTAAGGGGGACGTGGTAAGAGCCACTAATGAAAGCACAATTGAGGTGCCTTGAAAAGGTAAACGTTGAGCTACCATACCAGTCAATCAATCATACCCACTGCTGGGTCTATCCCCTGAGAAAAGGAAAATCAAAAATCACAGGCTGGCAATCCTGCACTCCAGCAATATTTACCATAGGCAACACTTGGAAGCAACGAAAATGTCCATCAACAGAGGAATGCACCAAGAAGAAGTGGTCCATGTACACAATGGAATATTAGCCATGAAAAACATTGAAGCACTGCTCTTTGAGGCACCATAGATGAGCCTGGAGATAATCACAAAACATGAAGTAGGTCGGAAAGCAAAACACCTATAGCCTATATTATCACTTATGGCATTATCTAATAACTGGCACAGATGAACATATTTCCAAAGAGAAAGACACTCACAGGCTTAGAAAACAAACTATGCTCATCTGAAAGGAAAGGAGGGGGGAAATTGAGAAATGGAGATTAGTGTTACTATACATATACAAATACATATTATATACATGTATCAAAAAGACCGAACATATAGCAAGGGAGGTCGACGGAACACTGTAATATTTTACATGGGAAGAGGATCTGTACATTAATAGACATACATAATGTACAAATGAACCAGATTGTGTACACCTAGGACAAACAATATTCTAAACTTTACCCAGATTAAAAAACTTTTAAAAACCAGGAAGAAGTAATGAGACATAAACTTATGGGGATTTCTCCTGGCAAATTCCATTCTAATTTACAACCTAGGACAATGACTTCCAGAAAGGCTCTGCTGCCCTAGTACCCAGATTGGGGAATGGAGAAATGCTACCTCCTTGTGGCCGTTTCCCACAACCGCAGCTTTGAACCCACTGCAAAAGGTCACGAAATTTTCACCAACTTGCAGTTCTGTAAATGACACCTGCCCTCCAGAAAATTTCTGGGGTCAAAAATCGACCAGAAAATTCAAAAGAGGGCAACCTTCGAAGAAGACAATTTCAAGAGCTATATTGTACTCACGGTTTTTTTCTTTTAAGAGAAAAGACAAAGGCGTAGGAATATGATGAATTGTAAAAAATTTAATGACATGCATACCCATATGACAAAAACCTATCAGCTCAGAGCAGTCAGAATGGCCATTAGGAAAAATGCTGCAAAAAATAAACGGTGAAGGGAGTGTGGAGAAATGCGTACCCTCGGTTGTAAGGGGGTCATGTAAAGAGCCACTAATGAAAACACAGTGTAGGTGCTTTGAAAAGGGAAACATTGAGCTACCAGTCAATCAAGCACAACCACTGCTTGGCCTATCACCTGAGAAAATGAGAATCAAAAAGTCACAGGCTGGCAAACCTGTACGCCAGCAAGATTTACCATAGCCAGCACTTGGAAGCAATGAAAATGTCCATCAACCGAGGAATGCCCCAAGAAGAAGTGGTCCGCGTACACAATGGAATATTACTCTAATAATAAATATAACTTAAATTTAAAAACAAACAAAAGCAAGGAGACATCAACATTTGTGGGTTTATCCGGGCACATTGCACTCTAATTTATAACCGAAGAACACCACTGGCCGGTAGGTCTGTTTCCCTAGTACCAGCAAGGGGAATGTAGAAAGGCTGCTGCTCTCTGGCCGTTACCTGCAAAAGCAGGTTTAAAGCCTGAGCTAATGGTCACTTCATATGAACAAGTACTGCAGGGCTGTAAATGAAACCTGCCCTCAAAGTGTCTTGAGGGAGATAATGGCCAAAATATTTCAAATGGTGACACATACTTTAAGAAAACACTTTGAAGAAATAAGCTCTAATCACAGCTGGAAATATAAAAAAGGACATGCCTTAAAGCTCAATTTCAATGCATTATGAGACACATGCAAATTCAACCACAAAGAGGTATCAGCTCACACCACTCAGAATAACCATCAGCAAAAACTACAAAGAATAAATCCTGAAGGCGCTGGGAAGAAATACATACCCTCCACTTTAAGTGGGACGTAACCTGGAAAGAGCCACTAAGGAGAACAGAATAGAGGTGCCTTTAAAAGGTAAACATTGAGCTACCGTATGATCCAGCAGACCTATTCCTGGACCTATAAACTAAGAAGACAGAATTGGAAGGACACAGGCACGCAAATCTGCTTTGCATAGTATTACAATAGCCAAGATATGGAAGTAACCAAAAAGTCCACCGACAGATGGGTGGACAAAGAAGAACTGCTACCTGTACAGATGGAATATGAGCTAGTGAAAAAAATGAAACAATGCCATTTCCAGCACCATAGATGAGTCTAGAAGTAATCACGCAACTTGGAGTAAGCGAGAAAGCGAAAAACACATATCCTATCATATCACATATAGGTGTTACCTAAAAAATGATACAAACAAAGATATTTCCACAGAGAAACACTTTCATAGATTCATTAAAAAACTTACGGTTCACCAAATGGACAGGTGTGAGGATTGGATACATTACCATATTGAGGTTAACAGAGCGATACAAACACATGTGAAATATAGAATCACCAAAGACCTACGCAATACCACGAGAAGACTGCTCAACATTGTGTCATAACCTACAAGGGAAAAGGATCCGAAGAAGAACAGATATATGGATATGTGTGAAAGAACCACATCTTGCACACCTAGAACAAACAAAACATTGTAATCAAGTTTGCTGTGAGAAAAAATAAAAATTAAGTTAAAAATACCAACAAGAAGTAAGGAGACATAAACTTAAAGGGCTTTTTCCTCGCACATTCCGTTCTAATTTACAACCTAGAACACCACTTCCAGTAAGGCTCTGTTGCCCTAGTAACCAGATTTGGTAAAGGAGAAATGCTGCCACCTTGTGGCCGATTCCCGCAAGAGCAGCTTTTAACCCACAGCTAATGGTCACTTACCATTCACAAGGACTCAGGGCTGTAAAGGACACCTGCCCTCAAAACTGTGCTGAGGTAGGGAATGGATAAAAAAATTCAAAACGGGCAAAATGTTCACGAAGATAGTATGAAGAGGTAAGTTTTACTCACTCTCTTTTTAAAGAAAGGAAAATGGATAAAAGCTCAGCCTCAGGAAGAATTAGACTCATGCAATCTAATCTACAAAAAGTTTTCAACTCACACCAGTCGACTGACCATTGGCAAAGAGTCTACAAACAATAAATGCTGAAGAGGTTTTAGAGAACTGTGTACCCTCTAGCTGCTGGTGAGATGTAAAAGGGTTAAACGCTCATAATGAGAACAGAAAGGAGCTGCGTTGAAAAGGAAAAATTGAGGTACCATTCAATCCAGCAGGCGCACCAAAGGGCCTCTCACCTGAGAAGACCAGAATGAAGAAGACCCGGGCTGCAAAAGCTGCACTGCAGCCTTATTCACAATAGACAAGACAGTGAAGCAACCAAAATGTCCATCAACAGATGAAAGGATAAAGAAGAAGTGGTCCATGTACACAATGAATACTAGCCATGGAAAACAATGAAACACTGCTCTTTGAGGCACCATAGATGATCCTGGAGATAATCGCAGAACATGAGGTAAGTCGGAAAGCAAAAGTCCTATATCCTATGATATCACTTATAGGCGTTATCTAATAACTGACACAAATGAACATATTTCCACAGAGAAAGTCAATCACAGACTTATTAAAAAAAAACTATGCTTATCTAAAAGGAAAGCTGGGGGGAATGGATACATGAAGATTAGCGTTACCATAGGTATACAAATACATATTATATACATATATCAAAAAGACCGACCATATAGCAAGGAAGGTTTACGGAACACTCTGTAATAATTTACACGGGAAGAGGATCTCTACATAAATAGGTATATAGAATATGTAGATGAACCAGAGTGTGGACACCTGGGACAAGCAACATTCTAACCATTACCCCAATTGAAAAAATTAAAACAACGAACTAGGAGTAATGAGACATAAACTTATGGGGGGTTTTCCTGGCACATTCCATCCAAATTGAAAACCTAGGCAGACAACTTCCAGAACGGCTCTGCTGCCCTAGTACCCAGATTTGGGAATCGAGAAATGCTGCATCCTTGTGGCCGTTTCCCACAACAGCAGCTTTGAACCCACTGCAAAAGGTCACTAATTATTCACCAATTGCAGGTCTGTAAATGACACCGGCCCTCCAAAAAATACTGAGGTCGAATATCGAACAAAAAAGTCTAGAGTGCAACCTTCCAAAAAAGAAAATTTGAAGAGGTATATTATACTCACACTTTTTTTCTTTTTTCTTTTAACAGAAAAGAAAAAGGCGTGGAAAAATGATGAATTGTAGGAATTTTTACAGACATGTAAACCCAAATTACAAAAACCTATCAGCTCACACCAGTCAGAATGGCCATCAACAAAAATGCTGCAAACAAGAAATGCTGACGTGATTGTGGAGAAATGCGTACCCTCGATTCTAAGGGGGACGTGGTAAGAGCCACTAATGAAAGCACAATTGAGGTGCCTTGAAAAGGTAAACGTTGAGCTACCATACCAGTCAATCAATCATACCCACTGCTGGGTCTATCCCCTGAGAAAAGGAAAATCAAAAATCACAGGCTGGCAATCCTGCACTCCAGCAATATTTACCATAGGCAACACTTGGAAGCAACGAAAATGTCCATCAACAGAGGAATGCACCAAGAAGAAGTGGTCCATGTACACAATGGAATATTAGCCATGAAAAACATTGAAGCACTGCTCTTTGAGGCACCATAGATGAGCCTGGAGATAATCACAAAACATGAAGTAGGTCGGAAAGCAAAACACCTATAGCCTATATTATCACTTATGGCATTATCTAATAACTGGCACAGATGAACATATTTCCAAAGAGAAAGACACTCACAGGCTTAGAAAACAAACTATGCTCATCTGAAAGGAAAGGAGGGGGGAAATTGAGAAATGGAGATTAGTGTTACTATACATATACAAATACATATTATATACATGTATCAAAAAGACCGAACATATAGCAAGGGAGGTCGACGGAACACTGTAATATTTTACATGGGAAGAGGATCTGTACATTAATAGACATACATAATGTACAAATGAACCAGATTGTGTACACCTAGGACAAACAATATTCTAAACTTTACCCAGATTAAAAAACTTTTAAAAACCAGGAAGAAGTAATGAGACATAAACTTATGGGGATTTCTCCTGGCAAATTCCATTCTAATTTACAACCTAGGACAATGACTTCCAGAAAGGCTCTGCTGCCCTAGTACCCAGATTGGGGAATGGAGAAATGCTACCTCCTTGTGGCCGTTTCCCACAACCGCAGCTTTGAACCCACTGCAAAAGGTCACGAAATTTTCACCAACTTGCAGTTCTGTAAATGACACCTGCCCTCCAGAAAATTTCTGGGGTCAAAAATCGACCAGAAAATTCAAAAGAGGGCAACCTTCGAAGAAGACAATTTCAAGAGCTATATTGTACTCACGGTTTTTTTCTTTTAAGAGAAAAGACAAAGGCGTAGGAATATGATGAATTGTAAAAAATTTAATGACATGCATACCCATATGACAAAAACCTATCAGCTCAGAGCAGTCAGAATGGCCATTAGGAAAAATGCTGCAAAAAATAAACGGTGAAGGGAGTGTGGAGAAATGCGTACCCTCGGTTGTAAGGGGGTCATGTAAAGAGCCACTAATGAAAACACAGTGTAGGTGCTTTGAAAAGGGAAACATTGAGCTACCAGTCAATCAAGCACAACCACTGCTTGGCCTATCACCTGAGAAAATGAGAATCAAAAAGTCACAGGCTGGCAAACCTGTACGCCAGCAAGATTTACCATAGCCAGCACTTGGAAGCAATGAAAATGTCCATCAACCGAGGAATGCCCCAAGAAGAAGTGGTCCGCGTACACAATGGAATATTACTCTAATAATAAATATAAATTAAATTTAAAAACAAACAAAAGCAAGGAGACATCAACATTTGTGGGTTTATCCGGGCACATTGCACTCTAATTTATAACCGAAGAACACCACTGGCCGGTAGGTCTGTTTCCCTAGTACCAGCAAGGGGAATGTAGAAAGGCTGCTGCTCTCTGGCCGTTACCTGCAAAAGCAGGTTTAAAGCCTGAGCTAATGGTCACTTCATATGAACAAGTACTGCAGGGCTGTAAATGAAACCTGCCCTCAAAGTGTCTTGAGGGAGATAATGGCCAAAATATTTCAAATGGTGACACATACTTTAAGAAAACACTTTGAAGAAATAAGCTCTAATCACAGCTGGAAATATAAAAAAGGACATGCCTTAAAGCTCAATTTCAATGCATTATGAGACACATGCAAATTCAACCACAAAGAGGTATCAGCTCACACCACTCAGAATAACCATCAGCAAAAACTACAAAGAATAAATCCTGAAGGCGCTGGGAAGAAATACATACCCTCCACTTTAAGTGGGACGTAACCTGGAAAGAGCCACTAAGGAGAACAGAATAGAGGTGCCTTTAAAAGGTAAACATTGAGCTACCGTATGATCCAGCAGACCTATTCCTGGACCTATAAACTAAGAAGACAGAATTGGAAGGACACAGGCACGCAAATCTGCTTTGCATAGTATTACAATAGCCAAGATATGGAAGTAACCAAAAAGTCCACCGACAGATGGGTGGACAAAGAAGAACTGCTACCTGTACAGATGGAATATGAGCTAGTGAAAAAAATGAAACAATGCCATTTCCAGCACCATAGATGAGTCTAGAAGTAATCACGCAACTTGGAGTAAGCGAGAAAGCGAAAAACACATATCCTATCATATCACATATAGGTGTTACCTAAAAAATGATACAAACAAAGATATTTCCACAGAGAAACACTTTCATAGATTCATTAAAAAACTTACGGTTCACCAAATGGACAGGTGTGAGGATTGGATACATTACCATATTGAGGTTAACAGAGCGATACAAACACATGTGAAATATAGAATCACCAAAGACCTACGCAATACCACGAGAAGACTGCTCAACATTGTGTCATAACCTACAAGGGAGAAGGATCCGAAGAAGAACAGATATATGGATATGTGTGAAAGAACCACATCTTGCACACCTAGAACAAACAAAACATTGTAATCAAGTTTGCTGTGAGAAAAAATAAAAATTAAGTTAAAAATACCAACAAGAAGTAAGGAGACATAAACTTAAAGGGCTTTTTCCTCGCACATTCCGTTCTAATTTACAACCTAGAACACCACTTCCAGTAAGGCTCTGTTGCCCTAGTAACCAGATTTGGTAAAGGAGAAATGCTGCCACCTTGTGGCCGATTCCCGCAAGAGCAGCTTTTAACCCACAGCTAATGGTCACTTACCATTCACAAGGACTCAGGGCTGTAAAGGACACCTGCCCTCAAAACTGTGCTGAGGTAGGGAATGGATAAAAAAATTCAAAACGGGCAAAATGTTCACGAAGATAGTATGAAGAGGTAAGTTTTACTCACTCTCTTTTTAAAGAAAGGAAAATGGATAAAAGCTCAGCCTCAGGAAGAATTAGACTCATGCAATCTAATCTACAAAAAGTTTTCAACTCACACCAGTCGACTGACCATTGGCAAAGAGTCTACAAACAATAAATGCTGAAGAGGTTTTAGAGAACTGTGTACCCTCTAGCTGCTGGTGAGATGTAAAAGGGTTAAACGCTCATAATGAGAACAGAAAGGAGCTGCGTTGAAAAGGAAAAATTGAGGTACCATTCAATCCAGCAGGCGCACCAAAGGGCCTCTCACCTGAGAAGACCAGAATGAAGAAGACCCGGGCTGCAAAAGCTGCACTGCAGCCTTATTCACAATAGACAAGACAGTGAAGCAACCAAAATGTCCATCAACAGATGAAAGGATAAAGAAGAAGTGGTCCATGTACACAATGAATACTAGCCATGGAAAACAATGAAACACTGCTCTTTGAGGCACCATAGATGATCCTGGAGATAATCGCAGAACATGAGGTAAGTCGGAAAGCAAAAGTCCTATATCCTATGATATCACTTATAGGCGTTATCTAATAACTGACACAAATGAACATATTTCCACAGAGAAAGTCAATCACAGACTTATTAAAAAAAAACTATGCTTATCTAAAAGGAAAGCTGGGGGGAATGGATACATGAAGATTAGCGTTACCATAGGTATACAAATACATATTATATACATATATCAAAAAGACCGACCATATAGCAAGGAAGGTTTACGGAACACTCTGTAATAATTTACACGGGAAGAGGATCTCTACATAAATAGGTATATAGAATATGTAGATGAACCAGAGTGTGGACACCTGGGACAAGCAACATTCTAACCATTACCCCAATTGAAAAAATTAAAACAACGAACTAGGAGTAATGAGACATAAACTTATGGGGGGTTTTCCTGGCACATTCCATCCAAATTGAAAACCTAGGCAGACAACTTCCAGAACGGCTCTGCTGCCCTAGTACCCAGATTTGGGAATCGAGAAATGCTGCAACCTTGTGGCCGTTTCCCACAACAGCAGCTTTGAACCCACTGCAAAAGGTCACTAATTATTCACCAATTGCAGGTCTGTAAATGACACCGGCCCTCCAAAAAATACTGAGGTCGAATATCGAACAAAAAAGTCTAGAGTGCAACCCTCCAAAAAAGAAAATTTGAAGAGGTATATTATACTCACACTTTTTTTCTTTTTTCTTTTAACAGAAAAGAAAAAGGCGTGGAAAAATGATGAATTGTAGGAATTTTTACAGACATGTAAACCCAAATTACAAAAACCTATCAGCTCACACCAGTCAGAATGGCCATCAACAAAAATGCTGCAAACAAGAAATGCTGACGTGATTGTGGAGAAATGCGTACCCTCGATTCTAAGGGGGACGTGGTAAGAGCCACTAATGAAAGCACAATTGAGGTGCCTTGAAAAGGTAAACGTTGAGCTACCATACCAGTCAATCAATCATACCCACTGCTGGGTCTATCCCCTGAGAAAAGGAAAATCAAAAATCACAGGCTGGCAATCCTGCACTCCAGCAATATTTACCATAGGCAACACTTGGAAGCAACGAAAATGTCCATCAACAGAGGAATGCACCAAGAAGAAGTGGTCCATGTACACAATGGAATATTAGCCATGAAAAACATTGAAGCACTGCTCTTTGAGGCACCATAGATGAGCCTGGAGATAATCACAAAACATGAAGTAGGTCGGAAAGCAAAACACCTATAGCCTATATTATCACTTATGGCATTATCTAATAACTGGCACAGATGAACATATTTCCAAAGAGAAAGACACTCACAGGCTTAGAAAACAAACTATGCTCATCTGAAAGGAAAGGAGGGGGGAAATTGAGAAATGGAGATTAGTGTTACTATACATATACAAATACATATTATATACATGTATCAAAAAGACCGAACATATAGCAAGGGAGGTCGACGGAACACTGTAATATTTTACATGGGAAGAGGATCTGTACATTAATAGACATACATAATGTACAAATGAACCAGATTGTGTACACCTAGGACAAACAATATTCTAAACTTTACCCAGATTAAAAAACTTTTAAAAACCAGGAAGAAGTAATGAGACATAAACTTATGGGGATTTCTCCTGGCAAATTCCATTCTAATTTACAACCTAGGACAATGACTTCCAGAAAGGCTCTGCTGCCCTAGTACCCAGATTGGGGAATGGAGAAATGCTACCTCCTTGTGGCCGTTTCCCACAACCGCAGCTTTGAACCCACTGCAAAAGGTCACGAAATTTTCACCAACTTGCAGTTCTGTAAATGACACCTGCCCTCCAGAAAATTTCTGGGGTCAAAAATCGACCAGAAAATTCAAAAGAGGGCAACCTTCGAAGAAGACAATTTCAAGAGCTATATTGTACTCACGGTTTTTTTCTTTTAAGAGAAAAGACAAAGGCGTAGGAATATGATGAATTGTAAAAAATTTAATGACATGCATACCCATATGACAAAAACCTATCAGCTCAGAGCAGTCAGAATGGCCATTAGGAAAAATGCTGCAAAAAATAAACGGTGAAGGGAGTGTGGAGAAATGCGTACCCTCGGTTGTAAGGGGGTCATGTAAAGAGCCACTAATGAAAACACAGTGTAGGTGCTTTGAAAAGGGAAACATTGAGCTACCAGTCAATCAAGCACAACCACTGCTTGGCCTATCACCTGAGAAAATGAGAATCAAAAAGTCACAGGCTGGCAAACCTGTACGCCAGCAAGATTTACCATAGCCAGCACTTGGAAGCAATGAAAATGTCCATCAACCGAGGAATGCCCCAAGAAGAAGTGGTCCGCGTACACAATGGAATATTACTCTAATAATAAATATAAATTAAATTTAAAAACAAACAAAAGCAAGGAGACATCAACATTTGTGGGTTTATCCGGGCACATTGCACTCTAATTTATAACCGAAGAACACCACTGGCCGGTAGGTCTGTTTCCCTAGTACCAGCAAGGGGAATGTAGAAAGGCTGCTGCTCTCTGGCCGTTACCTGCAAAAGCAGGTTTAAAGCCTGAGCTAATGGTCACTTCATATGAACAAGTACTGCAGGGCTGTAAATGAAACCTGCCCTCAAAGTGTCTTGAGGGAGATAATGGCCAAAATATTTCAAATGGTGACACATACTTTAAGAAAACACTTTGAAGAAATAAGCTCTAATCACAGCTGGAAATATAAAAAAGGACATGCCTTAAAGCTCAATTTCAATGCATTATGAGACACATGCAAATTCAACCACAAAGAGGTATCAGCTCACACCACTCAGAATAACCATCAGCAAAAACTACAAAGAATAAATCCTGAAGGCGCTGGGAAGAAATACATACCCTCCACTTTAAGTGGGACGTAACCTGGAAAGAGCCACTAAGGAGAACAGAATAGAGGTGCCTTTAAAAGGTAAACATTGAGCTACCGTATGATCCAGCAGACCTATTCCTGGACCTATAAACTAAGAAGACAGAATTGGAAGGACACAGGCACGCAAATCTGCTTTGCATAGTATTACAATAGCCAAGATATGGAAGTAACCAAAAAGTCCACCGACAGATGGGTGGACAAAGAAGAACTGCTACCTGTACAGATGGAATATGAGCTAGTGAAAAAAATGAAACAATGCCATTTCCAGCACCATAGATGAGTCTAGAAGTAATCACGCAACTTGGAGTAAGCGAGAAAGCGAAAAACACATATCCTATCATATCACATATAGGTGTTACCTAAAAAATGATACAAACAAAGATATTTCCACAGAGAAACACTTTCATAGATTCATTAAAAAACTTACGGTTCACCAAATGGACAGGTGTGAGGATTGGATACATTACCATATTGAGGTTAACAGAGCGATACAAACACATGTGAAATATAGAATCACCAAAGACCTACGCAATACCACGAGAAGACTGCTCAACATTGTGTCATAACCTACAAGGGAAAAGGATCCGAAGAAGAACAGATATATGGATATGTGTGAAAGAACCACATCTTGCACACCTAGAACAAACAAAACATTGTAATCAAGTTTGCTGTGAGAAAAAATAAAAATTAAGTTAAAAATACCAACAAGAAGTAAGGAGACATAAACTTAAAGGGCTTTTTCCTCGCACATTCCGTTCTAATTTACAACCTAGAACACCACTTCCAGTAAGGCTCTGTTGCCCTAGTAACCAGATTTGGTAAAGGAGAAATGCTGCCACCTTGTGGCCGATTCCCGCAAGAGCAGCTTTTAACCCACAGCTAATGGTCACTTACCATTCACAAGGACTCAGGGCTGTAAAGGACACCTGCCCTCAAAACTGTGCTGAGGTAGGGAATGGATAAAAAAATTCAAAACGGGCAAAATGTTCACGAAGATAGTATGAAGAGGTAAGTTTTACTCACTCTCTTTTTAAAGAAAGGAAAATGGATAAAAGCTCAGCCTCAGGAAGAATTAGACTCATGCAATCTAATCTACAAAAAGTTTTCAACTCACACCAGTCGACTGACCATTGGCAAAGAGTCTACAAACAATAAATGCTGAAGAGGTTTTAGAGAACTGTGTACCCTCTAGCTGCTGGTGAGATGTAAAAGGGTTAAACGCTCATAATGAGAACAGAAAGGAGCTGCGTTGAAAAGGAAAAATTGAGGTACCATTCAATCCAGCAGGCGCACCAAAGGGCCTCTCACCTGAGAAGACCAGAATGAAGAAGACCCGGGCTGCAAAAGCTGCACTGCAGCCTTATTCACAATAGACAAGACAGTGAAGCAACCAAAATGTCCATCAACAGATGAAAGGATAAAGAAGAAGTGGTCCATGTACACAATGAATACTAGCCATGGAAAACAATGAAACACTGCTCTTTGAGGCACCATAGATGATCCTGGAGATAATCGCAGAACATGAGGTAAGTCGGAAAGCAAAAGTCCTATATCCTATGATATCACTTATAGGCGTTATCTAATAACTGACACAAATGAACATATTTCCACAGAGAAAGTCAATCACAGACTTATTAAAAAAAAACTATGCTTATCTAAAAGGAAAGCTGGGGGGAATGGATACATGAAGATTAGCGTTACCATAGGTATACAAATACATATTATATACATATATCAAAAAGACCGACCATATAGCAAGGAAGGTTTACGGAACACTCTGTAATAATTTACACGGGAAGAGGATCTCTACATAAATAGGTATATAGAATATGTAGATGAACCAGAGTGTGGACACCTGGGACAAGCAACATTCTAACCATTACCCCAATTGAAAAAATTAAAACAACGAACTAGGAGTAATGAGACATAAACTTATGGGGGGTTTTCCTGGCACATTCCATCCAAATTGAAAACCTAGGCAGACAACTTCCAGAACGGCTCTGCTGCCCTAGTACCCAGATTTGGGAATCGAGAAATGCTGCAACCTTGTGGCCGTTTCCCACAACAGCAGCTTTGAACCCACTGCAAAAGGTCACTAATTATTCACCAATTGCAGGTCTGTAAATGACACCGGCCCTCCAAAAAATACTGAGGTCGAATATCGAACAAAAAAGTCTAGAGTGCAACCCTCCAAAAAAGAAAATTTGAAGAGGTATATTATACTCACACTTTTTTTCTTTTTTCTTTTAACAGAAAAGAAAAAGGCGTGGAAAAATGATGAATTGTAGGAATTTTTACAGACATGTAAACCCAAATTACAAAAACCTATCAGCTCACACCAGTCAGAATGGCCATCAACAAAAATGCTGCAAACAAGAAATGCTGACGTGATTGTGGAGAAATGCGTACCCTCGATTCTAAGGGGGACGTGGTAAGAGCCACTAATGAAAGCACAATTGAGGTGCCTTGAAAAGGTAAACGTTGAGCTACCATACCAGTCAATCAATCATACCCACTGCTGGGTCTATCCCCTGAGAAAAGGAAAATCAAAAATCACAGGCTGGCAATCCTGCACTCCAGCAATATTTACCATAGGCAACACTTGGAAGCAACGAAAATGTCCATCAACAGAGGAATGCACCAAGAAGAAGTGGTCCATGTACACAATGGAATATTAGCCATGAAAAACATTGAAGCACTGCTCTTTGAGGCACCATAGATGAGCCTGGAGATAATCACAAAACATGAAGTAGGTCGGAAAGCAAAACACCTATAGCCTATATTATCACTTATGGCATTATCTAATAACTGGCACAGATGAACATATTTCCAAAGAGAAAGACACTCACAGGCTTAGAAAACAAACTATGCTCATCTGAAAGGAAAGGAGGGGGGAAATTGAGAAATGGAGATTAGTGTTACTATACATATACAAATACATATTATATACATGTATCAAAAAGACCGAACATATAGCAAGGGAGGTCGACGGAACACTGTAATATTTTACATGGGAAGAGGATCTGTACATTAATAGACATACATAATGTACAAATGAACCAGATTGTGTACACCTAGGACAAACAATATTCTAAACTTTACCCAGATTAAAAAACTTTTAAAAACCAGGAAGAAGTAATGAGACATAAACTTATGGGGATTTCTCCTGGCAAATTCCATTCTAATTTACAACCTAGGACAATGACTTCCAGAAAGGCTCTGCTGCCCTAGTACCCAGATTGGGGAATGGAGAAATGCTACCTCCTTGTGGCCGTTTCCCACAACCGCAGCTTTGAACCCACTGCAAAAGGTCACGAAATTTTCACCAACTTGCAGTTCTGTAAATGACACCTGCCCTCCAGAAAATTTCTGGGGTCAAAAATCGACCAGAAAATTCAAAAGAGGTCAACCTTCGAAGAAGACAATTTCAAGAGCTATATTGTACTCACGGTTTTTTTCTTTTAAGAGAAAAGACAAAGGCGTAGGAATATGATGAATTGTAAAAAATTTAATGACATGCATACCCATATGACAAAAACCTATCAGCTCAGAGCAGTCAGAATGGCCATTAGGAAAAATGCTGCAAAAAATAAACGGTGAAGGGAGTGTGGAGAAATGCGTACCCTCGGTTGTAAGGGGGTCATGTAAAGAGCCACTAATGAAAACACAGTGTAGGTGCTTTGAAAAGGGAAACATTGAGCTACCAGTCAATCAAGCACAACCACTGCTTGGCCTATCACCTGAGAAAATGAGAATCAAAAAGTCACAGGCTGGCAAACCTGTACGCCAGCAAGATTTACCATAGCCAGCACTTGGAAGCAATGAAAATGTCCATCAACCGAGGAATGCCCCAAGAAGAAGTGGTCCGCGTACACAATGGAATATTACTCTAATAATAAATATAAATTAAATTTAAAAACAAACAAAAGCAAGGAGACATCAACATTTGTGGGTTTATCCGGGCACATTGCACTCTAATTTATAACCGAAGAACACCACTGGCCGGTAGGTCTGTTTCCCTAGTACCAGCAAGGGGAATGTAGAAAGGCTGCTGCTCTCTGGCCGTTACCTGCAAAAGCAGGTTTAAAGCCTGAGCTAATGGTCACTTCATATGAACAAGTACTGCAGGGCTGTAAATGAAACCTGCCCTCAAAGTGTCTTGAGGGAGATAATGGCCAAAATATTTCAAATGGTGACACATACTTTAAGAAAACACTTTGAAGAAATAAGCTCTAATCACAGCTGGAAATATAAAAAAGGACATGCCTTAAAGCTCAATTTCAATGCATTATGAGACACATGCAAATTCAACCACAAAGAGGTATCAGCTCACACCACTCAGAATAACCATCAGCAAAAACTACAAAGAACAAATCCTGAAGGCGCTGGGAAGAAATACATACCCTCCACTTTAAGTGGGACGTAACCTGGAAAGAGCCACTAAGGAGAACAGAATAGAGGTGCCTTTAAAAGGTAAACATTGAGCTACCGTATGATCCAGCAGACCTATTCCTGGACCTATAAACTAAGAAGACAGAATTGGAAGGACACAGGCACGCAAATCTGCTTTGCATAGTATTACAATAGCCAAGATATGGAAGTAACCAAAAAGTCCACCGACAGATGGGTGGACAAAGAAGAACTGCTACCTGTACAGATGGAATATGAGCTAGTGAAAAAAATGAAACAATGCCATTTCCAGCACCATAGATGAGTCTAGAAGTAATCACGCAACTTGGAGTAAGCGAGAAAGCGAAAAACACATATCCTATCATATCACATATAGGTGTTACCTAAAAAATGATACAAACAAAGATATTTCCACAGAGAAACACTTTCATAGATTCATTAAAAAACTTACGGTTCACCAAATGGACAGGTGTGAGGATTGGATACATTACCATATTGAGGTTAACAGAGCGATACAAACACATGTGAAATATAGAATCACCAAAGACCTACGCAATACCACGAGAAGACTGCTCAACATTGTGTCATAACCTACAAGGGAAAAGGATCCGAAGAAGAACAGATATATGGATATGTGTGAAAGAACCACATCTTGCACACCTAGAACAAACAAAACATTG
This sequence comes from Balaenoptera borealis, assembly GCF_965194805.1. Taxonomy (NCBI): domain Eukaryota; kingdom Metazoa; phylum Chordata; class Mammalia; order Artiodactyla; family Balaenopteridae; genus Balaenoptera; species Balaenoptera borealis. The sequence goes on along the minus strand of NW_028122570.1, from coordinate 77,846 downwards.
TAATCAAGTTTGCTGTGAGAAAAAATAAAAATTAAGTTAAAAATACCAACAAGAAGTAAGGAGACATAAACTTAAAGGGCTTTTTCCTCGCACATTCCGTTCTAATTTACAACCTAGAACACCACTTCCAGTAAGGCTCTGTTGCCCTAGTAACCAGATTTGGTAAAGGAGAAATGCTGCCACCTTGTGGCCGATTCCCGCAAGAGCAGCTTTTAACCCACAGCTAATGGTCACTTACCATTCACAAGGACTCAGGGCTGTAAAGGACACCTGCCCTCAAAACTGTGCTGAGGTAGGGAATGGATAAAAAAATTCAAAACGGGCAAAATGTTCACGAAGATAGTATGAAGAGGTAAGTTTTACTCACTCTCTTTTTAAAGAAAGGAAAATGGATAAAAGCTCAGCCTCAGGAAGAATTAGACTCATGCAATCTAATCTACAAAAAGTTTTCAACTCACACCAGTCGACTGACCATTGGCAAAGAGTCTACAAACAATAAATGCTGAAGAGGTTTTAGAGAACTGTGTACCCTCTAGCTGCTGGTGAGATGTAAAAGGGTTAAACGCTCATAATGAGAACAGAAAGGAGCTGCGTTGAAAAGGAAAAATTGAGGTACCATTCAATCCAGCAGGCGCACCAAAGGGCCTCTCACCTGAGAAGACCAGAATGAAGAAGACCCGGGCTGCAAAAGCTGCACTGCAGCCTTATTCACAATAGACAAGACAGTGAAGCAACCAAAATGTCCATCAACAGATGAAAGGATAAAGAAGAAGTGGTCCATGTACACAATGAATACTAGCCATGGAAAACAATGAAACACTGCTCTTTGAGGCACCATAGATGATCCTGGAGATAATCGCAGAACATGAGGTAAGTCGGAAAGCAAAAGTCCTATATCCTATGATATCACTTATAGGCGTTATCTAATAACTGACACAAATGAACATATTTCCACAGAGAAAGTCAATCACAGACTTATTAAAAAAAAACTATGCTTATCTAAAAGGAAAGCTGGGGGGAATGGATACATGAAGATTAGCGTTACCATAGGTATACAAATACATATTATATACATATATCAAAAAGACCGACCATATAGCAAGGAAGGTTTACGGAACACTCTGTAATAATTTACACGGGAAGAGGATCTCTACATAAATAGGTATATAGAATATGTAGATGAACCAGAGTGTGGACACCTGGGACAAGCAACATTCTAACCATTACCCCAATTGAAAAAATTAAAACAACGAACTAGGAGTAATGAGACATAAACTTATGGGGGGTTTTCCTGGCACATTCCATCCAAATTGAAAACCTAGGCAGACAACTTCCAGAACGGCTCTGCTGCCCTAGTACCCAGATTTGGGAATCGAGAAATGCTGCATCCTTGTGGCCGTTTCCCACAACAGCAGCTTTGAACCCACTGCAAAAGGTCACTAATTATTCACCAATTGCAGGTCTGTAAATGACACCGGCCCTCCAAAAAATACTGAGGTCGAATATCGAACAAAAAAGTCTAGAGTGCAACCTTCCAAAAAAGAAAATTTGAAGAGGTATATTATACTCACACTTTTTTTCTTTTTTCTTTTAACAGAAAAGAAAAAGGCGTGGAAAAATGATGAATTGTAGGAATTTTTACAGACATGTAAACCCAAATTACAAAAACCTATCAGCTCACACCAGTCAGAATGGCCATCAACAAAAATGCTGCAAACAAGAAATGCTGACGTGATTGTGGAGAAATGCGTACCCTCGATTCTAAGGGGGACGTGGTAAGAGCCACTAATGAAAGCACAATTGAGGTGCCTTGAAAAGGTAAACGTTGAGCTACCATACCAGTCAATCAATCATACCCACTGCTGGGTCTATCCCCTGAGAAAAGGAAAATCAAAAATCACAGGCTGGCAATCCTGCACTCCAGCAATATTTACCATAGGCAACACTTGGAAGCAACGAAAATGTCCATCAACAGAGGAATGCACCAAGAAGAAGTGGTCCATGTACACAATGGAATATTAGCCATGAAAAACATTGAAGCACTGCTCTTTGAGGCACCATAGATGAGCCTGGAGATAATCACAAAACATGAAGTAGGTCGGAAAGCAAAACACCTATAGCCTATATTATCACTTATGGCATTATCTAATAACTGGCACAGATGAACATATTTCCAAAGAGAAAGACACTCACAGGCTTAGAAAACAAACTATGCTCATCTGAAAGGAAAGGAGGGGGGAAATTGAGAAATGGAGATTAGTGTTACTATACATATACAAATACATATTATATACATGTATCAAAAAGACCGAACATATAGCAAGGGAGGTCGACGGAACACTGTAATATTTTACATGGGAAGAGGATCTGTACATTAATAGACATACATAATGTACAAATGAACCAGATTGTGTACACCTAGGACAAACAATATTCTAAACTTTACCCAGATTAAAAAACTTTTAAAAACCAGGAAGAAGTAATGAGACATAAACTTATGGGGATTTCTCCTGGCAAATTCCATTCTAATTTACAACCTAGGACAATGACTTCCAGAAAGGCTCTGCTGCCCTAGTACCCAGATTGGGGAATGGAGAAATGCTACCTCCTTGTGGCCGTTTCCCACAACCGCAGCTTTGAACCCACTGCAAAAGGTCACGAAATTTTCACCAACTTGCAGTTCTGTAAATGACACCTGCCCTCCAGAAAATTTCTGGGGTCAAAAATCGACCAGAAAATTCAAAAGAGGGCAACCTTCGAAGAAGACAATTTCAAGAGCTATATTGTACTCACGGTTTTTTTCTTTTAAGAGAAAAGACAAAGGCGTAGGAATATGATGAATTGTAAAAAATTTAATGACATGCATACCCATATGACAAAAACCTATCAGCTCAGAGCAGTCAGAATGGCCATTAGGAAAAATGCTGCAAAAAATAAACGGTGAAGGGAGTGTGGAGAAATGCGTACCCTCGGTTGTAAGGGGGTCATGTAAAGAGCCACTAATGAAAACACAGTGTAGGTGCTTTGAAAAGGGAAACATTGAGCTACCAGTCAATCAAGCACAACCACTGCTTGGCCTATCACCTGAGAAAATGAGAATCAAAAAGTCACAGGCTGGCAAACCTGTACGCCAGCAAGATTTACCATAGCCAGCACTTGGAAGCAATGAAAATGTCCATCAACCGAGGAATGCCCCAAGAAGAAGTGGTCCGCGTACACAATGGAATATTACTCTAATAATAAATATAAATTAAATTTAAAAACAAACAAAAGCAAGGAGACATCAACATTTGTGGGTTTATCCGGGCACATTGCACTCTAATTTATAACCGAAGAACACCACTGGCCGGTAGGTCTGTTTCCCTAGTACCAGCAAGGGGAATGTAGAAAGGCTGCTGCTCTCTGGCCGTTACCTGCAAAAGCAGGTTTAAAGCCTGAGCTAATGGTCACTTCATATGAACAAGTACTGCAGGGCTGTAAATGAAACCTGCCCTCAAAGTGTCTTGAGGGAGATAATGGCCAAAATATTTCAAATGGTGACACATACTTTAAGAAAACACTTTGAAGAAATAAGCTCTAATCACAGCTGGAAATATAAAAAAGGACATGCCTTAAAGCTCAATTTCAATGCATTATGAGACACATGCAAATTCAACCACAAAGAGGTATCAGCTCACACCACTCAGAATAACCATCAGCAAAAACTACAAAGAACAAATCCTGAAGGCGCTGGGAAGAAATACATACCCTCCACTTTAAGTGGGACGTAACCTGGAAAGAGCCACTAAGGAGAACAGAATAGAGGTGCCTTTAAAAGGTAAACATTGAGCTACCGTATGATCCAGCAGACCTATTCCTGGACCTATAAACTAAGAAGACAGAATTGGAAGGACACAGGCACGCAAATCTGCTTTGCATAGTATTACAATAGCCAAGATATGGAAGTAACCAAAAAGTCCACCGACAGATGGGTGGACAAAGAAGAACTGCTACCTGTACAGATGGAATATGAGCTAGTGAAAAAAATGAAACAATGCCATTTCCAGCACCATAGATGAGTCTAGAAGTAATCACGCAACTTGGAGTAAGCGAGAAAGCGAAAAACACATATCCTATCATATCACATATAGGTGTTACCTAAAAAATGATACAAACAAAGATATTTCCACAGAGAAACACTTTCATAGATTCATTAAAAAACTTACGGTTCACCAAATGGACAGGTGTGAGGATTGGATACATTACCATATTGAGGTTAACAGAGCGATACAAACACATGTGAAATATAGAATCACCAAAGACCTACGCAATACCACGAGAAGACTGCTCAACATTGTGTCATAACCTACAAGGGAAAAGGATCCGAAGAAGAACAGATATATGGATATGTGTGAAAGAACCACATCTTGCACACCTAGAACAAACAAAACATTGTAATCAAGTTTGCTGTGAGAAAAAATAAAAATTAAGTTAAAAATACCAACAAGAAGTAAGGAGACATAAACTTAAAGGGCTTTTTCCTCGCACATTCCGTTCTAATTTACAACCTAGAACACCACTTCCAGTAAGGCTCTGTTGCCCTAGTAACCAGATTTGGTAAAGGAGAAATGCTGCCACCTTGTGGCCGATTCCCGCAAGAGCAGCTTTTAACCCACAGCTAATGGTCACTTACCATTCACAAGGACTCAGGGCTGTAAAGGACACCTGCCCTCAAAACTGTGCTGAGGTAGGGAATGGATAAAAAAATTCAAAACGGGCAAAATGTTCACGAAGATAGTATGAAGAGGTAAGTTTTACTCACTCTCTTTTTAAAGAAAGGAAAATGGATAAAAGCTCAGCCTCAGGAAGAATTAGACTCATGCAATCTAATCTACAAAAAGTTTTCAACTCACACCAGTCGACTGACCATTGGCAAAGAGTCTACAAACAATAAATGCTGAAGAGGTTTTAGAGAACTGTGTACCCTCTAGCTGCTGGTGAGATGTAAAAGGGTTAAACGCTCATAATGAGAACAGAAAGGAGCTGCGTTGAAAAGGAAAAATTGAGGTACCATTCAATCCAGCAGGCGCACCAAAGGGCCTCTCACCTGAGAAGACCAGAATGAAGAAGACCCGGGCTGCAAAAGCTGCACTGCAGCCTTATTCACAATAGACAAGACAGTGAAGCAACCAAAATGTCCATCAACAGATGAAAGGATAAAGAAGAAGTGGTCCATGTACACAATGAATACTAGCCATGGAAAACAATGAAACACTGCTCTTTGAGGCACCATAGATGATCCTGGAGATAATCGCAGAACATGAGGTAAGTCGGAAAGCAAAAGTCCTATATCCTATGATATCACTTATAGGCGTTATCTAATAACTGACACAAATGAACATATTTCCACAGAGAAAGTCAATCACAGACTTATTAAAAAAAAACTATGCTTATCTAAAAGGAAAGCTGGGGGGAATGGATACATGAAGATTAGCGTTACCATAGGTATACAAATACATATTATATACATATATCAAAAAGACCGACCATATAGCAAGGAAGGTTTACGGAACACTCTGTAATAATTTACACGGGAAGAGGATCTCTACATAAATAGGTATATAGAATATGTAGATGAACCAGAGTGTGGACACCTGGGACAAGCAACATTCTAACCATTACCCCAATTGAAAAAATTAAAACAACGAACTAGGAGTAATGAGACATAAACTTATGGGGGGTTTTCCTGGCACATTCCATCCAAATTGAAAACCTAGGCAGACAACTTCCAGAACGGCTCTGCTGCCCTAGTACCCAGATTTGGGAATCGAGAAATGCTGCATCCTTGTGGCCGTTTCCCACAACAGCAGCTTTGAACCCACTGCAAAAGGTCACTAATTATTCACCAATTGCAGGTCTGTAAATGACACCGGCCCTCCAAAAAATACTGAGGTCGAATATCGAACAAAAAAGTCTAGAGTGCAACCTTCCAAAAAAGAAAATTTGAAGAGGTATATTATACTCACACTTTTTTTCTTTTTTCTTTTAACAGAAAAGAAAAAGGCGTGGAAAAATGATGAATTGTAGGAATTTTTACAGACATGTAAACCCAAATTACAAAAACCTATCAGCTCACACCAGTCAGAATGGCCATCAACAAAAATGCTGCAAACAAGAAATGCTGACGTGATTGTGGAGAAATGCGTACCCTCGATTCTAAGGGGGACGTGGTAAGAGCCACTAATGAAAGCACAATTGAGGTGCCTTGAAAAGGTAAACGTTGAGCTACCATACCAGTCAATCAATCATACCCACTGCTGGGTCTATCCCCTGAGAAAAGGAAAATCAAAAATCACAGGCTGGCAATCCTGCACTCCAGCAATATTTACCATAGGCAACACTTGGAAGCAACGAAAATGTCCATCAACAGAGGAATGCACCAAGAAGAAGTGGTCCATGTACACAATGGAATATTAGCCATGAAAAACATTGAAGCACTGCTCTTTGAGGCACCATAGATGAGCCTGGAGATAATCACAAAACATGAAGTAGGTCGGAAAGCAAAACACCTATAGCCTATATTATCACTTATGGCATTATCTAATAACTGGCACAGATGAACATATTTCCAAAGAGAAAGACACTCACAGGCTTAGAAAACAAACTATGCTCATCTGAAAGGAAAGGAGGGGGGAAATTGAGAAATGGAGATTAGTGTTACTATACATATACAAATACATATTATATACATGTATCAAAAAGACCGAACATATAGCAAGGGAGGTCGACGGAACACTGTAATATTTTACATGGGAAGAGGATCTGTACATTAATAGACATACATAATGTACAAATGAACCAGATTGTGTACACCTAGGACAAACAATATTCTAAACTTTACCCAGATTAAAAAACTTTTAAAAACCAGGAAGAAGTAATGAGACATAAACTTATGGGGATTTCTCCTGGCAAATTCCATTCTAATTTACAACCTAGGACAATGACTTCCAGAAAGGCTCTGCTGCCCTAGTACCCAGATTGGGGAATGGAGAAATGCTACCTCCTTGTGGCCGTTTCCCACAACCGCAGCTTTGAACCCACTGCAAAAGGTCACGAAATTTTCACCAACTTGCAGTTCTGTAAATGACACCTGCCCTCCAGAAAATTTCTGGGGTCAAAAATCGACCAGAAAATTCAAAAGAGGGCAACCTTCGAAGAAGACAATTTCAAGAGCTATATTGTACTCACGGTTTTTTTCTTTTAAGAGAAAAGACAAAGGCGTAGGAATATGATGAATTGTAAAAAATTTAATGACATGCATACCCATATGACAAAAACCTATCAGCTCAGAGCAGTCAGAATGGCCATTAGGAAAAATGCTGCAAAAAATAAACGGTGAAGGGAGTGTGGAGAAATGCGTACCCTCGGTTGTAAGGGGGTCATGTAAAGAGCCACTAATGAAAACACAGTGTAGGTGCTTTGAAAAGGGAAACATTGAGCTACCAGTCAATCAAGCACAACCACTGCTTGGCCTATCACCTGAGAAAATGAGAATCAAAAAGTCACAGGCTGGCAAACCTGTACGCCAGCAAGATTTACCATAGCCAGCACTTGGAAGCAATGAAAATGTCCATCAACCGAGGAATGCCCCAAGAAGAAGTGGTCCGCGTACACAATGGAATATTACTCTAATAATAAATATAAATTAAATTTAAAAACAAACAAAAGCAAGGAGACATCAACATTTGTGGGTTTATCCGGGCACATTGCACTCTAATTTATAACCGAAGAACACCACTGGCCGGTAGGTCTGTTTCCCTAGTACCAGCAAGGGGAATGTAGAAAGGCTGCTGCTCTCTGGCCGTTACCTGCAAAAGCAGGTTTAAAGCCTGAGCTAATGGTCACTTCATATGAACAAGTACTGCAGGGCTGTAAATGAAACCTGCCCTCAAAGTGTCTTGAGGGAGATAATGGCCAAAATATTTCAAATGGTGACACATACTTTAAGAAAACACTTTGAAGAAATAAGCTCTAATCACAGCTGGAAATATAAAAAAGGACATGCCTTAAAGCTCAATTTCAATGCATTATGAGACACATGCAAATTCAACCACAAAGAGGTATCAGCTCACACCACTCAGAATAACCATCAGCAAAAACTACAAAGAACAAATCCTGAAGGAGCTGGGAAGAAATACATACCCTCCACTTTAAGTGGGACGTAACCTGGAAAGAGCCACTAAGGAGAACAGAATAGAGGTGCCTTTAAAAGGTAAACATTGAGCTACCGTATGATCCAGCAGACCTATTCCTGGACCTATAAACTAAGAAGACAGAATTGGAAGGACACAGGCACGCAAATCTGCTTTGCATAGTATTACAATAGCCAAGATATGGAAGTAACCAAAAAGTCCACCGACAGATGGGTGGACAAAGAAGAACTGCTACCTGTACAGATGGAATATGAGCTAGTGAAAAAAATGAAACAATGCCATTTCCAGCACCATAGATGAGTCTAGAAGTAATCACGCAACTTGGAGTAAGCGAGAAAGCGAAAAACACATATCCTATCATATCACATATAGGTGTTACCTAAAAAATGATACAAACAAAGATATTTCCACAGAGAAACACTTTCATAGATTCATTAAAAAACTTACGGTTCACCAAATGGACAGGTGTGAGGATTGGATACATTACCATATTGAGGTTAACAGAGCGATACAAACACATGTGAAATATAGAATCACCAAAGACCTACGCAATACCACGAGAAGACTGCTCAACATTGTGTCATAACCTACAAGGGAAAAGGATCCGAAGAAGAACAGATATATGGATATGTGTGAAAGAACCACATCTTGCACACCTAGAACAAACAAAACATTGTAATCAAGTTTGCTGTGAGAAAAAATAAAAATTAAGTTAAAAATACCAACAAGAAGTAAGGAGACATAAACTTAAAGGGCTTTTTCCTCGCACATTCCGTTCTAATTTACAACCTAGAACACCACTTCCAGTAAGGCTCTGTTGCCCTAGTAACCAGATTTGGTAAAGGAGAAATGCTGCCACCTTGTGGCCGATTCCCGCAAGAGCAGCTTTTAACCCACAGCTAATGGTCACTTACCATTCACAAGGACTCAGGGCTGTAAAGGACACCTGCCCTCAAAACTGTGCTGAGGTAGGGAATGGATAAAAAAATTCAAAACGGGCAAAATGTTCACGAAGATAGTATGAAGAGGTAAGTTTTACTCACTCTCTTTTTAAAGAAAGGAAAATGGATAAAAGCTCAGCCTCAGGAAGAATTAGACTCATGCAATCTAATCTACAAAAAGTTTTCAACTCACACCAGTCGACTGACCATTGGCAAAGAGTCTACAAACAATAAATGCTGAAGAGGTTTTAGAGAACTGTGTACCCTCTAGCTGCTGGTGAGATGTAAAAGGGTTAAACGCTCATAATGAGAACAGAAAGGAGCTGCGTTGAAAAGGAAAAATTGAGGTACCATTCAATCCAGCAGGCGCACCAAAGGGCCTCTCACCTGAGAAGACCAGAATGAAGAAGACCCGGGCTGCAAAAGCTGCACTGCAGCCTTATTCACAATAGACAAGACAGTGAAGCAACCAAAATGTCCATCAACAGATGAAAGGATAAAGAAGAAGTGGTCCATGTACACAATGAATACTAGCCATGGAAAACAATGAAACACTGCTCTTTGAGGCACCATAGATGATCCTGGAGATAATCGCAGAACATGAGGTAAGTCGGAAAGCAAAAGTCCTATATCCTATGATATCACTTATAGGCGTTATCTAATAACTGACACAAATGAACATATTTCCACAGAGAAAGTCAATCACAGACTTATTAAAAAAAAACTATGCTTATCTAAAAGGAAAGCTGGGGGGAATGGATACATGAAGATTAGCGTTACCATAGGTATACAAATACATATTATATACATATATCAAAAAGACCGACCATATAGCAAGGAAGGTTTACGGAACACTCTGTAATAATTTACACGGGAAGAGGATCTCTACATAAATAGGTATATAGAATATGTAGATGAACCAGAGTGTGGACACCTGGGACAAGCAACATTCTAACCATTACCCCAATTGAAAAAATTAAAACAACGAACTAGGAGTAATGAGACATAAACTTATGGGGGGTTTTCCTGGCACATTCCATCCAAATTGAAAACCTAGGCAGACAACTTCCAGAACGGCTCTGCTGCCCTAGTACCCAGATTTGGGAATCGAGAAATGCTGCATCCTTGTGGCCGTTTCCCACAACAGCAGCTTTGAACCCACTGCAAAAGGTCACTAATTATTCACCAATTGCAGGTCTGTAAATGACACCGGCCCTCCAAAAAATACTGAGGTCGAATATCGAACAAAAAAGTCTAGAGTGCAACCTTCCAAAAAAGAAAATTTGAAGAGGTATATTATACTCACACTTTTTTTCTTTTTTCTTTTAACAGAAAAGAAAAAGGCGTGGAAAAATGATGAATTGTAGGAATTTTTACAGACATGTAAACCCAAATTACAAAAACCTATCAGCTCACACCAGTCAGAATGGCCATCAACAAAAATGCTGCAAACAAGAAATGCTGACGTGATTGTGGAGAAATGCGTACCCTCGATTCTAAGGGGGACGTGGTAAGAGCCACTAATGAAAGCACAATTGAGGTGCCTTGAAAAGGTAAACGTTGAGCTACCATACCAGTCAATCAATCATACCCACTGCTGGGTCTATCCCCTGAGAAAAGGAAAATCAAAAATCACAGGCTGGCAATCCTGCACTCCAGCAATATTTACCATAGGCAACACTTGGAAGCAACGAAAATGTCCATCAACAGAGGAATGCACCAAGAAGAAGTGGTCCATGTACACAATGGAATATTAGCCATGAAAAACATTGAAGCACTGCTCTTTGAGGCACCATAGATGAGCCTGGAGATAATCACAAAACATGAAGTAGGTCGGAAAGCAAAACACCTATAGCCTATATTATCACTTATGGCATTATCTAATAACTGGCACAGATGAACATATTTCCAAAGAGAAAGACACTCACAGGCTTAGAAAACAAACTATGCTCATCTGAAAGGAAAGGAGGGGGGAAATTGAGAAATGGAGATTAGTGTTACTATACATATACAAATACATATTATATACATGTATCAAAAAGACCGAACATATAGCAAGGGAGGTCGACGGAACACTGTAATATTTTACATGGGAAGAGGATCTGTACATTAATAGACATACATAATGTACAAATGAACCAGATTGTGTACACCTAGGACAAACAATATTCTAAACTTTACCCAGATTAAAAAACTTTTAAAAACCAGGAAGAAGTAATGAGACATAAACTTATGGGGATTTCTCCTGGCAAATTCCATTCTAATTTACAACCTAGGACAATGACTTCCAGAAAGGCTCTGCTGCCCTAGTACCCAGATTGGGGAATGGAGAAATGCTACCTCCTTGTGGCCGTTTCCCACAACCGCAGCTTTGAACCCACTGCAAAAGGTCACGAAATTTTCACCAACTTGCAGTTCTGTAAATGACACCTGCCCTCCAGAAAATTTCTGGGGTCAAAAATCGACCAGAAAATTCAAAAGAGGGCAACCTTCGAAGAAGACAATTTCAAGAGCTATATTGTACTCACGGTTTTTTTCTTTTAAGAGAAAAGACAAAGGCGTAGGAATATGATGAATTGTAAAAAATTTAATGACATGCATACCCATATGACAAAAACCTATCAGCTCAGAGCAGTCAGAATGGCCATTAGGAAAAATGCTGCAAAAAATAAACGGTGAAGGGAGTGTGGAGAAATGCGTACCCTCGGTTGTAAGGGGGTCATGTAAAGAGCCACTAATGAAAACACAGTGTAGGTGCTTTGAAAAGGGAAACATTGAGCTACCAGTCAATCAAGCACAACCACTGCTTGGCCTATCACCTGAGAAAATGAGAATCAAAAAGTCACAGGCTGGCAAACCTGTACGCCAGCAAGATTTACCATAGCCAGCACTTGGAAGCAATGAAAATGTCCATCAACCGAGGAATGCCCCAAGAAGAAGTGGTCCGCGTACACAATGGAATATTACTCTAATAATAAATATAAATTAAATTTAAAAACAAACAAAAGCAAGGAGACATCAACATTTGTGGGTTTATCCGGGCACATTGCACTCTAATTTATAACCGAAGAACACCACTGGCCGGTAGGTCTGTTTCCCTAGTACCAGCAAGGGGAATGTAGAAAGGCTGCTGCTCTCTGGCCGTTACCTGCAAAAGCAGGTTTAAAGCCTGAGCTAATGGTCACTTCATATGAACAAGTACTGCAGGGCTGTAAATGAAACCTGCCCTCAAAGTGTCTTGAGGGAGATAATGGCCAAAATATTTCAAATGGTGACACATACTTTAAGAAAACACTTTGAAGAAATAAGCTCTAATCACAGCTGGAAATATAAAAAAGGACATGCCTTAAAGCTCAATTTCAATGCATTATGAGACACATGCAAATTCAACCACAAAGAGGTATCAGCTCACACCACTCAGAATAACCATCAGCAAAAACTACAAAGAACAAATCCTGAAGGAGCTGGGAAGAAATACATACCCTCCACTTTAAGTGGGACGTAACCTGGAAAGAGCCACTAAGGAGAACAGAATAGAGGTGCCTTTAAAAGGTAAACATTGAGCTACCGTATGATCCAGCAGACCTATTCCTGGACCTATAAACTAAGAAGACAGAATTGGAAGGACACAGGCACGCAAATCTGCTTTGCATAGTATTACAATAGCCAAGATATGGAAGTAACCAAAAAGTCCACCGACAGATGGGTGGACAAAGAAGAACTGCTACCTGTACAGATGGAATATGAGCTAGTGAAAAAAATGAAACAATGCCATTTCCAGCACCATAGATGAGTCTAGAAGTAATCACGCAACTTGGAGTAAGCGAGAAAGCGAAAAACACATATCCTATCATATCACATATAGGTGTTACCTAAAAAATGATACAAACAAAGATATTTCCACAGAGAAACACTTTCATAGATTCATTAAAAAACTTACGGTTCACCAAATGGACAGGTGTGAGGATTGGATACATTACCATATTGAGGTTAACAGAGCGATACAAACACATGTGAAATATAGAATCACCAAAGACCTACGCAATACCACGAGAAGACTGCTCAACATTGTGTCATAACCTACAAGGGAAAAGGATCCGAAGAAGAACAGATATATGGATATGTGTGAAAGAACCACATCTTGCACACCTAGAACAAACAAAACATTGTAATCAAGTTTGCTGTGAGAAAAAATAAAAATTAAGTTAAAAATACCAACAAGAAGTAAGGAGACATAAACTTAAAGGGCTTTTTCCTCGCACATTCCGTTCTAATTTACAACCTAGAACACCACTTCCAGTAAGGCTCTGTTGCCCTAGTAACCAGATTTGGTAAAGGAGAAATGCTGCCACCTTGTGGCCGATTCCCGCAAGAGCAGCTTTTAACCCACAGCTAATGGTCACTTACCATTCACAAGGACTCAGGGCTGTAAAGGACACCTGCCCTCAAAACTGTGCTGAGGTAGGGAATGGATAAAAAAATTCAAAACGGGCAAAATGTTCACGAAGATAGTATGAAGAGGTAAGTTTTACTCACTCTCTTTTTAAAGAAAGGAAAATGGATAAAAGCTCAGCCTCAGGAAGAATTAGACTCATGCAATCTAATCTACAAAAAGTTTTCAACTCACACCAGTCGACTGACCATTGGCAAAGAGTCTACAAACAATAAATGCTGAAGAGGTTTTAGAGAACTGTGTACCCTCTAGCTGCTGGTGAGATGTAAAAGGGTTAAACGCTCATAATGAGAACAGAAAGGAGCTGCGTTGAAAAGGAAAAATTGAGGTACCATTCAATCCAGCAGGCGCACCAAAGGGCCTCTCACCTGAGAAGACCAGAATGAAGAAGACCCGGGCTGCAAAAGCTGCACTGCAGCCTTATTCACAATAGACAAGACAGTGAAGCAACCAAAATGTCCATCAACAGATGAAAGGATAAAGAAGAAGTGGTCCATGTACACAATGAATACTAGCCATGGAAAACAATGAAACACTGCTCTTTGAGGCACCATAGATGATCCTGGAGATAATCGCAGAACATGAGGTAAGTCGGAAAGCAAAAGTCCTATATCCTATGATATCACTTATAGGCGTTATCTAATAACTGACACAAATGAACATATTTCCACAGAGAAAGTCAATCACAGACTTATTAAAAAAAAACTATGCTTATCTAAAAGGAAAGCTGGGGGGAATGGATACATGAAGATTAGCGTTACCATAGGTATACAAATACATATTATATACATATATCAAAAAGACCGACCATATAGCAAGGAAGGTTTACGGAACACTCTGTAATAATTTACACGGGAAGAGGATCTCTACATAAATAGGTATATAGAATATGTAGATGAACCAGAGTGTGGACACCTGGGACAAGCAACATTCTAACCATTACCCCAATTGAAAAAATTAAAACAACGAACTAGGAGTAATGAGACATAAACTTATGGGGGGTTTTCCTGGCACATTCCATCCAAATTGAAAACCTAGGCAGACAACTTCCAGAACGGCTCTGCTGCCCTAGTACCCAGATTTGGGAATCGAGAAATGCTGCATCCTTGTGGCCGTTTCCCACAACAGCAGCTTTGAACCCACTGCAAAAGGTCACTAATTATTCACCAATTGCAGGTCTGTAAATGACACCGGCCCTCCAAAAAATACTGAGGTCGAATATCGAACAAAAAAGTCTAGAGTGCAACCTTCCAAAAAAGAAAATTTGAAGAGGTATATTATACTCACACTTTTTTTCTTTTTTCTTTTAACAGAAAAGAAAAAGGCGTGGAAAAATGATGAATTGTAGGAATTTTTACAGACATGTAAACCCAAATTACAAAAACCTATCAGCTCACACCAGTCAGAATGGCCATCAACAAAAATGCTGCAAACAAGAAATGCTGACGTGATTGTGGAGAAATGCGTACCCTCGATTCTAAGGGGGACGTGGTAAGAGCCACTAATGAAAGCACAATTGAGGTGCCTTGAAAAGGTAAACGTTGAGCTACCATACCAGTCAATCAATCATACCCACTGCTGGGTCTATCCCCTGAGAAAAGGAAAATCAAAAATCACAGGCTGGCAATCCTGCACTCCAGCAATATTTACCATAGGCAACACTTGGAAGCAACGAAAATGTCCATCAACAGAGGAATGCACCAAGAAGAAGTGGTCCATGTACACAATGGAATATTAGCCATGAAAAACATTGAAGCACTGCTCTTTGAGGCACCATAGATGAGCCTGGAGATAATCACAAAACATGAAGTAGGTCGGAAAGCAAAACACCTATAGCCTATATTATCACTTATGGCATTATCTAATAACTGGCACAGATGAACATATTTCCAAAGAGAAAGACACTCACAGGCTTAGAAAACAAACTATGCTCATCTGAAAGGAAAGGAGGGGGGAAATTGAGAAATGGAGATTAGTGTTACTATACATATACAAATACATATTATATACATGTATCAAAAAGACCGAACATATAGCAAGGGAGGTCGACGGAACACTGTAATATTTTACATGGGAAGAGGATCTGTACATTAATAGACATACATAATGTACAAATGAACCAGATTGTGTACACCTAGGACAAACAATATTCTAAACTTTACCCAGATTAAAAAACTTTTAAAAACCAGGAAGAAGTAATGAGACATAAACTTATGGGGATTTCTCCTGGCAAATTCCATTCTAATTTACAACCTAGGACAATGACTTCCAGAAAGGCTCTGCTGCCCTAGTACCCAGATTGGGGAATGGAGAAATGCTACCTCCTTGTGGCCGTTTCCCACAACCGCAGCTTTGAACCCACTGCAAAAGGTCACGAAATTTTCACCAACTTGCAGTTCTGTAAATGACACCTGCCCTCCAGAAAATTTCTGGGGTCAAAAATCGACCAGAAAATTCAAAAGAGGGCAACCTTCGAAGAAGACAATTTCAAGAGCTATATTGTACTCACGGTTTTTTTCTTTTAAGAGAAAAGACAAAGGCGTAGGAATATGATGAATTGTAAAAAATTTAATGACATGCATACCCATATGACAAAAACCTATCAGCTCAGAGCAGTCAGAATGGCCATTAGGAAAAATGCTGCAAAAAATAAACGGTGAAGGGAGTGTGGAGAAATGCGTACCCTCGGTTGTAAGGGGGTCATGTAAAGAGCCACTAATGAAAACACAGTGTAGGTGCTTTGAAAAGGGAAACATTGAGCTACCAGTCAATCAAGCACAACCACTGCTTGGCCTATCACCTGAGAAAATGAGAATCAAAAAGTCACAGGCTGGCAAACCTGTACGCCAGCAAGATTTACCATAGCCAGCACTTGGAAGCAATGAAAATGTCCATCAACCGAGGAATGCCCCAAGAAGAAGTGGTCCGCGTACACAATGGAATATTACTCTAATAATAAATATAAATTAAATTTAAAAACAAACAAAAGCAAGGAGACATCAACATTTGTGGGTTTATCCGGGCACATTGCACTCTAATTTATAACCGAAGAACACCACTGGCCGGTAGGTCTGTTTCCCTAGTACCAGCAAGGGGAATGTAGAAAGGCTGCTGCTCTCTGGCCGTTACCTGCAAAAGCAGGTTTAAAGCCTGAGCTAATGGTCACTTCATATGAACAAGTACTGCAGGGCTGTAAATGAAACCTGCCCTCAAAGTGTCTTGAGGGAGATAATGGCCAAAATATTTCAAATGGTGACACATACTTTAAGAAAACACTTTGAAGAAATAAGCTCTAATCACAGCTGGAAATATAAAAAAGGACATGCCTTAAAGCTCAATTTCAATGCATTATGAGACACATGCAAATTCAACCACAAAGAGGTATCAGCTCACACCACTCAGAATAACCATCAGCAAAAACTACAAAGAACAAATCCTGAAGGCGCTGGGAAGAAATACATACCCTCCACTTTAAGTGGGACGTAACCTGGAAAGAGCCACTAAGGAGAACAGAATAGAGGTGCCTTTAAAAGGTAAACATTGAGCTACCGTATGATCCAGCAGACCTATTCCTGGACCTATAAACTAAGAAGACAGAATTGGAAGGACACAGGCACGCAAATCTGCTTTGCATAGTATTACAATAGCCAAGATATGGAAGTAACCAAAAAGTCCACCGACAGATGGGTGGACAAAGAAGAACTGCTACCTGTACAGATGGAATATGAGCTAGTGAAAAAAATGAAACAATGCCATTTCCAGCACCATAGATGAGTCTAGAAGTAATCACGCAACTTGGAGTAAGCGAGAAAGCGAAAAACACATATCCTATCATATCACATATAGGTGTTACCTAAAAAATGATACAAACAAAGATATTTCCACAGAGAAACACTTTCATAGATTCATTAAAAAACTTACGGTTCACCAAATGGACAGGTGTGAGTATTGGATACATTACCATATTGAGGTTAACAGAGCGATACAAACACATGTGAAATATAGAATCACCAAAGACCTACGCAATACCACGAGAAGACTGCTCAACATTGTGTCATAACCTACAAGGGAAAAGGATCCGAAGAAGAACAGATATATGGATATGTGTGAAAGAACCACATCTTGCACACCTAGAACAAACAAAACATTGTAATCAAGTTTGCTGTGAGAAAAAATAAAAATTAAGTTAAAAATACCAACAAGAAGTAAGGAGACATAAACTTAAAGGGCTTTTTCCTCGCACATTCCGTTCTAATTTACAACCTAGAACACCACTTCCAGTAAGGCTCTGTTGCCCTAGTAACCAGATTTGGTAAAGGAGAAATGCTGCCACCTTGTGGCCGATTCCCGCAAGAGCAGCTTTTAACCCACAGCTAATGGTCACTTACCATTCACAAGGACTCAGGGCTGTAAAGGACACCTGCCCTCAAAACTGTGCTGAGGTAGGGAATGGATAAAAAAATTCAAAACGGGCAAAATGTTCACGAAGATAGTATGAAGAGGTAAGTTTTACTCACTCTCTTTTTAAAGAAAGGAAAATGGATAAAAGCTCAGCCTCAGGAAGAATTAGACTCATGCAATCTAATCTACAAAAAGTTTTCAACTCACACCAGTCGACTGACCATTGGCAAAGAGTCTACAAACAATAAATGCTGAAGAGGTTTTAGAGAACTGTGTACCCTCTAGCTGCTGGTGAGATGTAAAAGGGTTAAACGCTCATAATGAGAACAGAAAGGAGCTGCGTTGAAAAGGAAAAATTGAGGTACCATTCAATCCAGCAGGCGCACCAAAGGGCCTCTCACCTGAGAAGACCAGAATGAAGAAGACCCGGGCTGCAAAAGCTGCACTGCAGCCTTATTCACAATAGACAAGACAGTGAAGCAACCAAAATGTCCATCAACAGATGAAAGGATAAAGAAGAAGTGGTCCATG
Source organism: Balaenoptera borealis (assembly GCF_965194805.1). NCBI lineage: Eukaryota > Metazoa > Chordata > Mammalia > Artiodactyla > Balaenopteridae > Balaenoptera > Balaenoptera borealis. Next base: position 59,328 of record NW_028122570.1, on the reverse strand, counting down.
TACACAATGAATACTAGCCATGGAAAACAATGAAACACTGCTCTTTGAGGCACCATAGATGATCCTGGAGATAATCGCAGAACATGAGGTAAGTCGGAAAGCAAAAGTCCTATATCCTATGATATCACTTATAGGCGTTATCTAATAACTGACACAAATGAACATATTTCCACAGAGAAAGTCAATCACAGACTTATTAAAAAAAAACTATGCTTATCTAAAAGGAAAGCTGGGGGGAATGGATACATGAAGATTAGCGTTACCATAGGTATACAAATACATATTATATACATATATCAAAAAGACCGACCATATAGCAAGGAAGGTTTACGGAACACTCTGTAATAATTTACACGGGAAGAGGATCTCTACATAAATAGGTATATAGAATATGTAGATGAACCAGAGTGTGGACACCTGGGACAAGCAACATTCTAACCATTACCCCAATTGAAAAAATTAAAACAACGAACTAGGAGTAATGAGACATAAACTTATGGGGGGTTTTCCTGGCACATTCCATCCAAATTGAAATCCTAGGCAGACAACTTCCAGAACGGCTCTGCTGCCCTAGTACCCAGATTTGGGAATCGAGAAATGCTGCATCCTTGTGGCCGTTTCCCACAACAGCAGCTTTGAACCCACTGCAAAAGGTCACTAATTATTCACCAATTGCAGGTCTGTAAATGACACCGGCCCTCCAAAAAATACTGAGGTCGAATATCGAACAAAAAAGTCTAGAGTGCAACCTTCCAAAAAAGAAAATTTGAAGAGGTATATTATACTCACACTTTTTTTCTTTTTTCTTTTAACAGAAAAGAAAAAGGCGTGGAAAAATGATGAATTGTAGGAATTTTTACAGACATGTAAACCCAAATTACAAAAACCTATCAGCTCACACCAGTCAGAATGGCCATCAACAAAAATGCTGCAAACAAGAAATGCTGACGTGATTGTGGAGAAATGCGTACCCTCGATTCTAAGGGGGACGTGGTAAGAGCCACTAATGAAAGCACAATTGAGGTGCCTTGAAAAGGTAAACGTTGAGCTACCATACCAGTCAATCAATCATACCCACTGCTGGGTCTATCCCCTGAGAAAAGGAAAATCAAAAATCACAGGCTGGCAATCCTGCACTCCAGCAATATTTACCATAGGCAACACTTGGAAGCAACGAAAATGTCCATCAACAGAGGAATGCACCAAGAAGAAGTGGTCCATGTACACAATGGAATATTAGCCATGAAAAACATTGAAGCACTGCTCTTTGAGGCACCATAGATGAGCCTGGAGATAATCACAAAACATGAAGTAGGTCGGAAAGCAAAACACCTATAGCCTATATTATCACTTATGGCATTATCTAATAACTGGCACAGATGAACATATTTCCAAAGAGAAAGACACTCACAGGCTTAGAAAACAAACTATGCTCATCTGAAAGGAAAGGAGGGGGGAAATTGAGAAATGGAGATTAGTGTTACTATACATATACAAATACATATTATATACATGTATCAAAAAGACCGAACATATAGCAAGGGAGGTCGACGGAACACTGTAATATTTTACATGGGAAGAGGATCTGTACATTAATAGACATACATAATGTACAAATGAACCAGATTGTGTACACCTAGGACAAACAATATTCTAAACTTTACCCAGATTAAAAAACTTTTAAAAACCAGGAAGAAGTAATGAGACATAAACTTATGGGGATTTCTCCTGGCAAATTCCATTCTAATTTACAACCTAGGACAATGACTTCCAGAAAGGCTCTGCTGCCCTAGTACCCAGATTGGGGAATGGAGAAATGCTACCTCCTTGTGGCCGTTTCCCACAACCGCAGCTTTGAACCCACTGCAAAAGGTCACGAAATTTTCACCAACTTGCAGTTCTGTAAATGACACCTGCCCTCCAGAAAATTTCTGGGGTCAAAAATCGACCAGAAAATTCAAAAGAGGGCAACCTTCGAAGAAGACAATTTCAAGAGCTATATTGTACTCACGGTTTTTTTCTTTTAAGAGAAAAGACAAAGGCGTAGGAATATGATGAATTGTAAAAAATTTAATGACATGCATACCCATATGACAAAAACCTATCAGCTCAGAGCAGTCAGAATGGCCATTAGGAAAAATGCTGCAAAAAATAAACGGTGAAGGGAGTGTGGAGAAATGCGTACCCTCGGTTGTAAGGGGGTCATGTAAAGAGCCACTAATGAAAACACAGTGTAGGTGCTTTGAAAAGGGAAACATTGAGCTACCAGTCAATCAAGCACAACCACTGCTTGGCCTATCACCTGAGAAAATGAGAATCAAAAAGTCACAGGCTGGCAAACCTGTACGCCAGCAAGATTTACCATAGCCAGCACTTGGAAGCAATGAAAATGTCCATCAACCGAGGAATGCCCCAAGAAGAAGTGGTCCGCGTACACAATGGAATATTACTCTAATAATAAATATAAATTAAATTTAAAAACAAACAAAAGCAAGGAGACATCAACATTTGTGGGTTTATCCGGGCACATTGCACTCTAATTTATAACCGAAGAACACCACTGGCCGGTAGGTCTGTTTCCCTAGTACCAGCAAGGGGAATGTAGAAAGGCTGCTGCTCTCTGGCCGTTACCTGCAAAAGCAGGTTTAAAGCCTGAGCTAATGGTCACTTCATATGAACAAGTACTGCAGGGCTGTAAATGAAACCTGCCCTCAAAGTGTCTTGAGGGAGATAATGGCCAAAATATTTCAAATGGTGACACATACTTTAAGAAAACACTTTGAAGAAATAAGCTCTAATCACAGCTGGAAATATAAAAAAGGACATGCCTTAAAGCTCAATTTCAATGCATTATGAGACACATGCAAATTCAACCACAAAGAGGTATCAGCTCACACCACTCAGAATAACCATCAGCAAAAACTACAAAGAACAAATCCTGAAGGCGCTGGGAAGAAATACATACCCTCCACTTTAAGTGGGACGTAACCTGGAAAGAGCCACTAAGGAGAACAGAATAGAGGTGCCTTTAAAAGGTAAACATTGAGCTACCGTATGATCCAGCAGACCTATTCCTGGACCTATAAACTAAGAAGACAGAATTGGAAGGACACAGGCACGCAAATCTGCTTTGCATAGTATTACAATAGCCAAGATATGGAAGTAACCAAAAAGTCCACCGACAGATGGGTGGACAAAGAAGAACTGCTACCTGTACAGATGGAATATGAGCTAGTGAAAAAAATGAAACAATGCCATTTCCAGCACCATAGATGAGTCTAGAAGTAATCACGCAACTTGGAGTAAGCGAGAAAGCGAAAAACACATATCCTATCATATCACATATAGGTGTTACCTAAAAAATGATACAAACAAAGATATTTCCACAGAGAAACACTTTCATAGATTCATTAAAAAACTTACGGTTCACCAAATGGACAGGTGTGAGGATTGGATACATTACCATATTGAGGTTAACAGAGCGATACAAACACATGTGAAATATAGAATCACCAAAGACCTACGCAATACCACGAGAAGACTGCTCAACATTGTGTCATAACCTACAAGGGAAAAGGATCCGAAGAAGAATAGATATATGTATATGTGTGAAAGAACCACATCTTGCACACCTAGAACAAACAAAACATTGTAATCAAGTTTGCTGTGAGAAAAAATAAAAATTAAGTTAAAAATACCAACAAGAAGTAAGGAGACATAAACTTAAAGGGCTTTTTCCTCGCACATTCCGTTCTAATTTACAACCTAGAACACCACTTCCAGTAAGGCTCTGTTGCCCTAGTAACCAGATTTGGTAAAGGAGAAATGCTGCCACCTTGTGGCCGATTCCCGCAAGAGCAGCTTTTAACCCACAGCTAATGGTCACTTACCATTCACAAGGACTCAGGGCTGTAAAGGACACCTGCCCTCAAAACTGTGCTGAGGTAGGGAATGGATAAAAAAATTCAAAACGGGCAAAATGTTCACGAAGATAGTATGAAGAGGTAAGTTTTACTCACTCTCTTTTTAAAGAAAGGAAAATGGATAAAAGCTCAGCCTCAGGAAGAATTAGACTCATGCAATCTAATCTACAAAAAGTTTTCAACTCACACCAGTCGACTGACCATTGGCAAAGAGTCTACAAACAATAAATGCTGAAGAGGTTTTAGAGAACTGTGTACCCTCTAGCTGCTGGTGAGATGTAAAAGGGTTAAACGCTCATAATGAGAACAGAAAGGAGCTGCGTTGAAAAGGAAAAATTGAGGTACCATTCAATCCAGCAGGCGCACCAAAGGGCCTCTCACCTGAGAAGACCAGAATGAAGAAGACCCGGGCTGCAAAAGCTGCACTGCAGCCTTATTCACAATAGACAAGACAGTGAAGCAACCAAAATGTCCATCAACAGATGAAAGGATAAAGAAGAAGTGGTCCATGTACACAATGAATACTAGCCATGGAAAACAATGAAACACTGCTCTTTGAGGCACCATAGATGATCCTGGAGATAATCGCAGAACATGAGGTAAGTCGGAAAGCAAAAGTCCTATATCCTATGATATCACTTATAGGCGTTATCTAATAACTGACACAAATGAACATATTTCCACAGAGAAAGTCAATCACAGACTTATTAAAAAAAAACTATGCTTATCTAAAAGGAAAGCTGGGGGGAATGGATACATGAAGATTAGCGTTACCATAGGTATACAAATACATATTATATACATATATCAAAAAGACCGACCATATAGCAAGGAAGGTTTACGGAACACTCTGTAATAATTTACACGGGAAGAGGATCTCTACATAAATAGGTATATAGAATATGTAGATGAACCAGAGTGTGGACACCTGGGACAAGCAACATTCTAACCATTACCCCAATTGAAAAAATTAAAACAACGAACTAGGAGTAATGAGACATAAACTTATGGGGGGTTTTCCTGGCACATTCCATCCAAATTGAAATCCTAGGCAGACAACTTCCAGAACGGCTCTGCTGCCCTAGTACCCAGATTTGGGAATCGAGAAATGCTGTATCCTTGTGGCCGTTTCCCACAACAGCAGCTTTGAACCCACTGCAAAAGGTCACTAATTATTCACCAATTGCAGGTCTGTAAATGACACCGGCCCTCCAAAAAATACTGAGGTCGAATATCGAACAAAAAAGTCTAGAGTGCAACCCTCCAAAAAGAAAATTTGAAGAGGTATATTATACTCACACTTTTTTTCTTTTTTCTTTTAACAGAAAAGAAAAAGGCGTGGAAAAATGATGAATTGTAGGAATTTTTACAGACATGTAAACCCAAATTACAAAAACCTATCAGCTCACACCAGTCAGAATGGCCATCAACAAAAATGCTGCAAACAAGAAATGCTGACGTGATTGTGGAGAAATGCGTACCCTCGATTCTAAGGGGGACGTGGTAAGAGCCACTAATGAAAGCACAATTGAGGTGCCTTGAAAAGGTAAACGTTGAGCTACCATACCAGTCAATCAATCATACCCACTGCTGGGTCTATCCCCTGAGAAAAGGAAAATCAAAAATCACAGGCTGGCAATCCTGCACTCCAGCAATATTTACCATAGGCAACACTTGGAAGCAACGAAAATGTCCATCAACAGAGGAATGCACCAAGAAGAAGTGGTCCATGTACACAATGGAATATTAGCCATGAAAAACATTGAAGCACTGCTCTTTGAGGCACCATAGATGAGCCTGGAGATAATCACAAAACATGAAGTAGGTCGGAAAGCAAAACACCTATAGCCTATATTATCACTTATGGCATTATCTAATAACTGGCACAGATGAACATATTTCCAAAGAGAAAGACACTCACAGGCTTAGAAAACAAACTATGCTCATCTGAAAGGAAAGGAGGGGGGAAATTGAGAAATGGAGATTAGTGTTACTATACATATACAAATACATATTATATACATGTATCAAAAAGACCGAACATATAGCAAGGGAGGTCGACGGAACACTGTAATATTTTACATGGGAAGAGGATCTGTACATTAATAGACATACATAATGTACAAATGAACCAGATTGTGTACACCTAGGACAAACAATATTCTAAACTTTACCCAGATTAAAAAACTTTTAAAAACCAGGAAGAAGTAATGAGACATAAACTTATGGGGATTTCTCCTGGCAAATTCCATTCTAATTTACAACCTAGGACAATGACTTCCAGAAAGGCTCTGCTGCCCTAGTACCCAGATTGGGGAATGGAGAAATGCTACCTCCTTGTGGCCGTTTCCCACAACCGCAGCTTTGAACCCACTGCAAAAGGTCACGAAATTTTCACCAACTTGCAGTTCTGTAAATGACACCTGCCCTCCAGAAAATTTCTGGGGTCAAAAATCGACCAGAAAATTCAAAAGAGGGCAACCTTCGAAGAAGACAATTTCAAGAGCTATATTGTACTCACGGTTTTTTTCTTTTAAGAGAAAAGACAAAGGCGTAGGAATATGATGAATTGTAAAAAATTTAATGACATGCATACCCATATGACAAAAACCTATCAGCTCAGAGCAGTCAGAATGGCCATTAGGAAAAATGCTGCAAAAAATAAACGGTGAAGGGAGTGTGGAGAAATGCGTACCCTCGGTTGTAAGGGGGTCATGTAAAGAGCCACTAATGAAAACACAGTGTAGGTGCTTTGAAAAGGGAAACATTGAGCTACCAGTCAATCAAGCACAACCACTGCTTGGCCTATCACCTGAGAAAATGAGAATCAAAAAGTCACAGGCTGGCAAACCTGTACGCCAGCAAGATTTACCATAGCCAGCACTTGGAAGCAATGAAAATGTCCATCAACCGAGGAATGCCCCAAGAAGAAGTGGTCCGCGTACACAATGGAATATTACTCTAATAATAAATATAAATTAAATTTAAAAACAAACAAAAGCAAGGAGACATCAACATTTGTGGGTTTATCCGGGCACATTGCACTCTAATTTATAACCGAAGAACACCACTGGCCGGTAGGTCTGTTTCCCTAGTACCAGCAAGGGGAATGTAGAAAGGCTGCTGCTCTCTGGCCGTTACCTGCAAAAGCAGGTTTAAAGCCTGAGCTAATGGTCACTTCATATGAACAAGTACTGCAGGGCTGTAAATGAAACCTGCCCTCAAAGTGTCTTGAGGGAGATAATGGCCAAAATATTTCAAATGGTGACACATACTTTAAGAAAACACTTTGAAGAAATAAGCTCTAATCACAGCTGGAAATATAAAAAAGGACATGCCTTAAAGCTCAATTTCAATGCATTATGAGACACGCAAATTCAACCACAAAGAGGTATCAGCTCACACCACTCAGAATAACCATCAGCAAAAACTACAAAGAACAAATCCTGAAGGAGCTGGGAAGAAATACATACCCTCCACTTTAAGTGGGACGTAACCTGGAAAGAGCCACTAAGGAGAACAGAATAGAGGTGCCTTTAAAAGGTAAACATTGAGCTACCGTATGATCCAGCAGACCTATTCCTGGACCTATAAACTAAGAAGACAGAATTGGAAGGACACAGGCACGCAAATCTGCTTTGCATAGTATTACAATAGCCAAGATATGGAAGTAACCAAAAAGTCCACCGACAGATGGGTGGACAAAGAAGAACTGCTACCTGTACAGATGGAATATGAGCTAGTGAAAAAAATGAAACAATGCCATTTCCAGCACCATAGATGAGTCTAGAAGTAATCACGCAACTTGGAGTAAGCGAGAAAGCGAAAAACACATATCCTATCATATCACATATAGGTGTTACCTAAAAAATGATACAAACAAAGATATTTCCACAGAGAAACACTTTCATAGATTCATTAAAAAACTTACGGTTCACCAAATGGACAGGTGTGAGGATTGGATACATTACCATATTGAGGTTAACAGAGCGATACAAACACATGTGAAATATAGAATCACCAAAGACCTACGCAATACCACGAGAAGACTGCTCAACATTGTGTCATAACCTACAAGGGAAAAGGATCCGAAGAAGAATAGATATATGTATATGTGTGAAAGAACCACATCTTGCACACCTAGAACAAACAAAACATTGTAATCAAGTTTGCTGTGAGAAAAAATAAAAATTAAGTTAAAAATACCAACAAGAAGTAAGGAGACATAAACTTAAAGGGCTTTTTCCTCGCACATTCCGTTCTAATTTACAACCTAGAACACCACTTCCAGTAAGGCTCTGTTGCCCTAGTAACCAGATTTGGTAAAGGAGAAATGCTGCCACCTTGTGGCCGATTCCCGCAAGAGCAGCTTTTAACCCACAGCTAATGGTCACTTACCATTCACAAGGACTCAGGGCTGTAAAGGACACCTGCCCTCAAAACTGTGCTGAGGTAGGGAATGGATAAAAAAATTCAAAACGGGCAAAATGTTCACGAAGATAGTATGAAGAGGTAAGTTTTACTCACTCTCTTTTTAAAGAAAGGAAAATGGATAAAAGCTCAGCCTCAGGAAGAATTAGACTCATGCAATCTAATCTACAAAAAGTTTTCAACTCACACCAGTCGACTGACCATTGGCAAAGAGTCTACAAACAATAAATGCTGAAGAGGTTTTAGAGAACTGTGTACCCTCTAGCTGCTGGTGAGATGTAAAAGGGTTAAACGCTCATAATGAGAACAGAAAGGAGCTGCGTTGAAAAGGAAAAATTGAGGTACCATTCAATCCAGCAGGCGCACCAAAGGGCCTCTCACCTGAGAAGACCAGAATGAAGAAGACCCGGGCTGCAAAAGCTGCACTGCAGCCTTATTCACAATAGACAAGACAGTGAAGCAACCAAAATGTCCATCAACAGATGAAAGGATAAAGAAGAAGTGGTCCATGTACACAATGAATACTAGCCATGGAAAACAATGAAACACTGCTCTTTGAGGCACCATAGATGATCCTGGAGATAATCGCAGAACATGAGGTAAGTCGGAAAGCAAAAGTCCTATATCCTATGATATCACTTATAGGCGTTATCTAATAACTGACACAAATGAACATATTTCCACAGAGAAAGTCAATCACAGACTTATTAAAAAAAAACTATGCTTATCTAAAAGGAAAGCTGGGGGGAATGGATACATGAAGATTAGCGTTACCATAGGTATACAAATACATATTATATACATATATCAAAAAGACCGACCATATAGCAAGGAAGGTTTACGGAACACTCTGTAATAATTTACACGGGAAGAGGATCTCTACATAAATAGGTATATAGAATATGTAGATGAACCAGAGTGTGGACACCTGGGACAAGCAACATTCTAACCATTACCCCAATTGAAAAAATTAAAACAACGAACTAGGAGTAATGAGACATAAACTTATGGGGGGTTTTCCTGGCACATTCCATCCAAATTGAAAACCTAGGCAGACAACTTCCAGAACGGCTCTGCTGCCCTAGTACCCAGATTTGGGAATCGAGAAATGCTGCATCCTTGTGGCCGTTTCCCACAACAGCAGCTTTGAACCCACTGCAAAAGGTCACTAATTATTCACCAATTGCAGGTCTGTAAATGACACCGGCCCTCCAAAAAATACTGAGGTCGAATATCGAACAAAAAAGTCTAGAGTGCAACCTTCCAAAAAAGAAAATTTGAAGAGGTATATTATACTCACACTTTTTTTCTTTTTTCTTTTAACAGAAAAGAAAAAGGCGTGGAAAAATGATGAATTGTAGGAATTTTTACAGACATGTAAACCCAAATTACAAAAACCTATCAGCTCACACCAGTCAGAATGGCCATCAACAAAAATGCTGCAAACAAGAAATGCTGACGTGATTGTGGAGAAATGCGTACCCTCGATTCTAAGGGGGACGTGGTAAGAGCCACTAATGAAAGCACAATTGAGGTGCCTTGAAAAGGTAAACGTTGAGCTACCATACCAGTCAATCAATCATACCCACTGCTGGGTCTATCCCCTGAGAAAAGGAAAATCAAAAATCACAGGCTGGCAATCCTGCACTCCAGCAATATTTACCATAGGCAACACTTGGAAGCAACGAAAATGTCCATCAACAGAGGAATGCACCAAGAAGAAGTGGTCCATGTACACAATGGAATATTAGCCATGAAAAACATTGAAGCACTGCTCTTTGAGGCACCATAGATGAGCCTGGAGATAATCACAAAACATGAAGTAGGTCGGAAAGCAAAACACCTATAGCCTATATTATCACTTATGGCATTATCTAATAACTGGCACAGATGAACATATTTCCAAAGAGAAAGACACTCACAGGCTTAGAAAACAAACTATGCTCATCTGAAAGGAAAGGAGGGGGGAAATTGAGAAATGGAGATTAGTGTTACTATACATATACAAATACATATTATATACATGTATCAAAAAGACCGAACATATAGCAAGGGAGGTCGACGGAACACTGTAATATTTTACATGGGAAGAGGATCTGTACATTAATAGACATACATAATGTACAAATGAACCAGATTGTGTACACCTAGGACAAACAATATTCTAAACTTTACCCAGATTAAAAAACTTTTAAAAACCAGGAAGAAGTAATGAGACATAAACTTATGGGGATTTCTCCTGGCAAATTCCATTCTAATTTACAACCTAGGACAATGACTTCCAGAAAGGCTCTGCTGCCCTAGTACCCAGATTGGGGAATGGAGAAATGCTACCTCCTTGTGGCCGTTTCCCACAACCGCAGCTTTGAACCCACTGCAAAAGGTCACGAAATTTTCACCAACTTGCAGTTCTGTAAATGACACCTGCCCTCCAGAAAATTTCTGGGGTCAAAAATCGACCCGAAAATTCAAAAGAGGGCAACCTTCGAAGAAGACAATTTCAAGAGCTATATTGTACTCACGGTTTTTTTCTTTTAAGAGAAAAGACAAAGGCGTAGGAATATGATGAATTGTAAAAAATTTAATGACATGCATACCCATATGACAAAAACCTATCAGCTCAGAGCAGTCAGAATGGCCATTAGGAAAAATGCTGCAAAAAATAAACGGTGAAGGGAGTGTGGAGAAATGCGTACCCTCGGTTGTAAGGGGGTCATGTAAAGAGCCACTAATGAAAACACAGTGTAGGTGCTTTGAAAAGGGAAACATTGAGCTACCAGTCAATCAAGCACAACCACTGCTTGGCCTATCACCTGAGAAAATGAGAATCAAAAAGTCACAGGCTGGCAAACCTGTACGCCAGCAAGATTTACCATAGCCAGCACTTGGAAGCAATGAAAATGTCCATCAACCGAGGAATGCCCCAAGAAGAAGTGGTCCGCGTACACAATGGAATATTACTCTAATAATAAATATAAATTAAATTTAAAAACAAACAAAAGCAAGGAGACATCAACATTTGTGGGTTTATCCGGGCACATTGCACTCTAATTTATAACCGAAGAACACCACTGGCCGGTAGGTCTGTTTCCCTAGTACCAGCAAGGGGAATGTAGAAAAGCTGCTGCTCTCTGGCCGTTACCTGCAAAAGCAGGTTTAAAGCCTGAGCTAATGGTCACTTCATATGAACAAGTACTGCAGGGCTGTAAATGAAACCTGCCCTCAAAGTGTCTTGAGGGAGATAATGGCCAAAATATTTCAAATGGTGACACATACTTTAAGAAAACACTTTGAAGAAATAAGCTCTAATCACAGCTGGAAATATAAAAAAGGACATGCCTTAAAGCTCAATTTCAATGCATTATGAGACACATGCAAATTCAACCACAAAGAGGTATCAGCTCACACCACTCAGAATAACCATCAGCAAAAACTACAAAGAATAAATCCTGAAGGCGCTGGGAAGAAATACATACCCTCCACTTTAAGTGGGACGTAACCTGGAAAGAGCCACTAAGGAGAACAGAATAGAGGTGCCTTTAAAAGGTAAACATTGAGCTACCGTATGATCCAGCAGACCTATTCCTGGACCTATAAACTAAGAAGACAGAATTGGAAGGACACAGGCACGCAAATCTGCTTTGCATAGTATTACAATAGCCAAGATATGGAAGTAACCAAAAAGTCCACCGACAGATGGGTGGACAAAGAAGAACTGCTACCTGTACAGATGGAATATGAGCTAGTGAAAAAAATGAAACAATGCCATTTCCAGCACCATAGATGAGTCTAGAAGTAATCACGCAACTTGGAGTAAGCGAGAAAGCGAAAAACACATATCCTATCATATCACATATAGGTGTTACCTAAAAAATGATACAAACAAAGATATTTCCACAGAGAAACACTTTCATAGATTCATTAAAAAACTTACGGTTCACCAAATGGACAGGTGTGAGGATTGGATACATTACCATATTGAGGTTAACAGAGCGATACAAACACATGTGAAATATAGAATCACCAAAGACCTACGCAATACCACGAGAAGACTGCTCAACATTGTGTCATAACCTACAAGGGAAAAGGATCCGAAGAAGAACAGATATATGGATATGTGTGAAAGAACCACATCTTGCACACCTAGAACAAACAAAACATTGTAATCAAGTTTGCTGTGAGAAAAAATAAAAATTAAGTTAAAAATACCAACAAGAAGTAAGGAGACATAAACTTAAAGGGCTTTTTCCTCGCACATTCCGTTCTAATTTACAACCTAGAACACCACTTCCAGTAAGGCTCTGTTGCCCTAGTAACCAGATTTGGTAAAGGAGAAATGCTGCCACCTTGTGGCCGATTCCCGCAAGAGCAGCTTTTAACCCACAGCTAATGGTCACTTACCATTCACAAGGACTCAGGGCTGTAAAGGACACCTGCCCTCAAAACTGTGCTGAGGTAGGGAATGGATAAAAAAATTCAAAACGGGCAAAATGTTCACGAAGATAGTATGAAGAGGTAAGTTTTACTCACTCTCTTTTTAAAGAAAGGAAAATGGATAAAAGCTCAGCCTCAGGAAGAATTAGACTCATGCAATCTAATCTACAAAAAGTTTTCAACTCACACCAGTCGACTGACCATTGGCAAAGAGTCTACAAACAATAAATGCTGAAGAGGTTTTAGAGAACTGTGTACCCTCTAGCTGCTGGTGAGATGTAAAAGGGTTAAACGCTCATAATGAGAACAGAAAGGAGCTGCGTTGAAAAGGAAAAATTGAGGTACCATTCAATCCAGCAGGCGCACCAAAGGGCCTCTCACCTGAGAAGACCAGAATGAAGAAGACCCGGGCTGCAAAAGCTGCACTGCAGCCTTATTCACAATAGACAAGACAGTGAAGCAACCAAAATGTCCATCAACAGATGAAAGGATAAAGAAGAAGTGGTCCATGTACACAATGAATACTAGCCATGGAAAACAATGAAACACTGCTCTTTGAGGCACCATAGATGATCCTGGAGATAATCGCAGAACATGAGGTAAGTCGGAAAGCAAAAGTCCTATATCCTATGATATCACTTATAGGCGTTATCTAATAACTGACACAAATGAACATATTTCCACAGAGAAAGTCAATCACAGACTTATTAAAAAAAAACTATGCTTATCTAAAAGGAAAGCTGGGGGGAATGGATACATGAAGATTAGCGTTACCATAGGTATACAAATACATATTATATACATATATCAAAAAGACCGACCATATAGCAAGGAAGGTTTACGGAACACTCTGTAATAATTTACACGGGAAGAGGATCTCTACATAAATAGGTATATAGAATATGTAGATGAACCAGAGTGTGGACACCTGGGACAAGCAACATTCTAACCATTACCCCAATTGAAAAAATTAAAACAACGAACTAGGAGTAATGAGACATAAACTTATGGGGGGTTTTCCTGGCACATTCCATCCAAATTGAAATCCTAGGCAGACAACTTCCAGAACGGCTCTGCTGCCCTAGTACCCAGATTTGGGAATCGAGAAATGCTGCATCCTTGTGGCCGTTTCCCACAACAGCAGCTTTGAACCCACTGCAAAAGGTCACTAATTATTCACCAATTGCAGGTCTGTAAATGACACCGGCCCTCCAAAAAATACTGAGGTCGAATATCGAACAAAAAAGTCTAGAGTGCAACCTTCCAAAAAAGAAAATTTGAAGAGGTATATTATACTCACACTTTTTTTCTTTTTTCTTTTAACAGAAAAGAAAAAGGCGTGGAAAAATGATGAATTGTAGGAATTTTTACAGACATGTAAACCCAAATTACAAAAACCTATCAGCTCACACCAGTCAGAATGGCCATCAACAAAAATGCTGCAAACAAGAAATGCTGACGTGATTGTGGAGAAATGCGTACCCTCGATTCTAAGGGGGACGTGGTAAGAGCCACTAATGAAAGCACAATTGAGGTGCCTTGAAAAGGTAAACGTTGAGCTACCATACCAGTCAATCAATCATACCCACTGCTGGGTCTATCCCCTGAGAAAAGGAAAATCAAAAATCACAGGCTGGCAATCCTGCACTCCAGCAATATTTACCATAGGCAACACTTGGAAGCAACGAAAATGTCCATCAACAGAGGAATGCACCAAGAAGAAGTGGTCCATGTACACAATGGAATATTAGCCATGAAAAACATTGAAGCACTGCTCTTTGAGGCACCATAGATGAGCCTGGAGATAATCACAAAACATGAAGTAGGTCGGAAAGCAAAACACCTATAGCCTATATTATCACTTATGGCATTATCTAATAACTGGCACAGATGAACATATTTCCAAAGAGAAAGACACTCACAGGCTTAGAAAACAAACTATGCTCATCTGAAAGGAAAGGAGGGGGGAAATTGAGAAATGGAGATTAGTGTTACTATACATATACAAATACATATTATATACATGTATCAAAAAGACCGAACATATAGCAAGGGAGGTCGACGGAACACTGTAATATTTTACATGGGAAGAGGATCTGTACATTAATAGACATACATAATGTACAAATGAACCAGATTGTGTACACCTAGGACAAACAATATTCTAAACTTTACCCAGATTAAAAAACTTTTAAAAACCAGGAAGAAGTAATGAGACATAAACTTATGGGGATTTCTCCTGGCAAATTCCATTCTAATTTACAACCTAGGACAATGACTTCCAGAAAGGCTCTGCTGCCCTAGTACCCAGATTGGGGAATGGAGAAATGCTACCTCCTTGTGGCCGTTTCCCACAACCGCAGCTTTGAACCCACTGCAAAAGGTCACGAAATTTTCACCAACTTGCAGTTCTGTAAATGACACCTGCCCTCCAGAAAATTTCTGGGGTCAAAAATCGACCCGAAAATTCAAAAGAGGGCAACCTTCGAAGAAGACAATTTCAAGAGCTATATTGTACTCACGGTTTTTTTCTTTTAAGAGAAAAGACAAAGGCGTAGGAATATGATGAATTGTAAAAAATTTAATGACATGCATACCCATATGACAAAAACCTATCAGCTCAGAGCAGTCAGAATGGCCATTAGGAAAAATGCTGCAAAAAATAAACGGTGAAGGGAGTGTGGAGAAATGCGTACCCTCGGTTGTAAGGGGGTCATGTAAAGAGCCACTAATGAAAACACAGTGTAGGTGCTTTGAAAAGGGAAACATTGAGCTACCAGTCAATCAAGCACAACCACTGCTTGGCCTATCACCTGAGAAAATGAGAATCAAAAAGTCACAGGCTGGCAAACCTGTACGCCAGCAAGATTTACCATAGCCAGCACTTGGAAGCAATGAAAATGTCCATCAACCGAGGAATGCCCCAAGAAGAAGTGGTCCGCGTACACAATGGAATATTACTCTAATAATAAATATAAATTAAATTTAAAAACAAACAAAAGCAAGGAGACATCAACATTTGTGGGTTTATCCGGGCACATTGCACTCTAATTTATAACCGAAGAACACCACTGGCCGGTAGGTCTGTTTCCCTAGTACCAGCAAGGGGAATGTAGAAAGGCTGCTGCTCTCTGGCCGTTACCTGCAAAAGCAGGTTTAAAGCCTGAGCTAATGGTCACTTCATATGAACAAGTACTGCAGGGCTGTAAATGAAACCTGCCCTCAAAGTGTCTTGAGGGAGATAATGGCCAAAATATTTCAAATGGTGACACATACTTTAAGAAAACACTTTGAAGAAATAAGCTCTAATCACAGCTGGAAATATAAAAAAGGACATGCCTTAAAGCTCAATTTCAATGCATTATGAGACACATGCAAATTCAACCACAAAGAGGTATCAGCTCACACCACTCAGAATAACCATCAGCAAAAACTACAAAGAATAAATCCTGAAGGAGCTGGGAAGAAATACATACCCTCCACTTTAAGTGGGACGTAACCTGGAAAGAGCCACTAAGGAGAACAGAATAGAGGTGCCTTTAAAAGGTAAACATTGAGCTACCGTATGATCCAGCAGACCTATTCCTGGACCTATAAACTAAGAAGACAGAATTGGAAGGACACAGGCACGCAAATCTGCTTTGCATAGTATTACAATAGCCAAGATATGGAAGTAACCAAAAAGTCCACCGACAGATGGGTGGACAAAGAAGAACTGCTACCTGTACAGATGGAATATGAGCTAGTGAAAAAAATGAAACAATGCCATTTCCAGCACCATAGATGAGTCTAGAAGTAATCACGCAACTTGGAGTAAGCGAGAAAGCGAAAAACACATATCCTATCATATCACATATAGGTGTTACCTAAAAAATGACACAAACAAAGATATTTCCACAGAGAAACACTTTCATAGATTCATTAAAAAACTTACGGTTCACCAAATGGACAGGTGTGAGGATTGGATACATTACCATATTGAGGTTAACAGAGCGATACAAACACATGTGAAATATAGAATCACCAAAGACCTACGCAATACCACGAGAAGACTGCTCAACATTGTGTCATAACCTACAAGGGAGAAGGATCCGAAGAAGAACAGATATATGGATATGTGTGAAAGAACCACATCTTGCACACCTAGAACAAACAAAACATTGTAATCAAGTTTGCTGTGAGAAAAAATAAAAATTAAGTTAAAAATACCAACAAGAAGTAAGGAGACATAAACTTAAAGGGCTTTTTCCTCGCACATTCCGTTCTAATTTACAACCTAGAACACCACTTCCAGTAAGGCTCTGTTGCCCTAGTAACCAGATTTGGTAAAGGAGAAATGCTGCCACCTTGTGGCCGATTCCCGCAAGAGCAGCTTTTAACCCACAGCTAATGGTCACTTACCATTCACAAGGACTCAGGGCTGTAAAGGACACCTGCCCTCAAAACTGTGCTGAGGTAGGGAATGGATAAAAAAATTCAAAACGGGCAAAATGTTCACGAAGATAGTATGAAGAGGTAAGTTTTACTCACTCTCTTTTTAAAGAAAGGAAAATGGATAAAAGCTCAGCCTCAGGAAGAATTAGACTCATGCAATCTAATCTACAAAAAGTTTTCAACTCACACCAGTCGACTGACCATTGGCAAAGAGTCTACAAACAATAAATGCTGAAGAGGTTTTAGAGAACTGTGTACCCTCTAGCTGCTGGTGAGATGTAAAAGGGTTAAACGCTCATAATGAGAACAGAAAGGAGCTGCGTTGAAAAGGAAAAATTGAGATACCATTCAATCCAGCAGGCGCACCAAAGGGCCTCTCACCTGAGAAGACCAGAATGAAGAAGACCCGGGCTGCAAAAGCTGCACTGCAGCCTTATTCACAATAGACAAGACAGTGAAGCAACCAAAATGTCCATCAACAGACGAAAGGATAAAGAAGAAGTGGTCCATGTACACAATGAATACTAGCCATGGAAAACAATGAAACACTGCTCTTTGAGGCACCATAGATGATCCTGGAGATAATCGCAGAACATGAGGTAAGTCGGAAAGCAAAAGTCCTATATCCTATGATATCACTTATAGGCGTTATCTAATAACTGACACAAATGAACATATTTCCACAGAGAAAGTCAATCACAGACTTATTAAAAAAAAACTATGCTTATCTAAAAGGAAAGGTGGGGGGAATGGATACATGAAGATTAGCGTTACCATAGGTATACAAATACATATTATATACATATATCAAAAAGACCGACCATATAGCAAGGAAGGTTTACGGAACACTCTGTAATAATTTACACGGGAAGAGGATCTCTACATAAATAGGTATATAGAATATGTAGATGAACCAGAGTGTGGACACCTGGGACAAGCAACATTCTAACCATTACCCCAATTGAAAAAATTAAAACAACGAACTAGGAGTAATGAGACATAAACTTATGGGGGGTTTTCCTGGCACATTCCATCCAAATTGAAAACCTAGGCAGACAACTTCCAGAACGGCTCCGCTGCCCTAGTACCCAGATTTGGGAATCGAGAAATGCTGCATCCTTGTGGCCGTTTCCCACAACAGCAGCTTTGAACCCACTGCAAAAGGTCACTAATTATTCACCAATTGCAGGTCTGTAAATGACACCGGCCCTCCAAAAAATACTGAGGTCGAATATCGAACAAAAAAGTCTAGAGTGCAACCTTCCAAAAAAGAAAATTTGAAGAGGTATATTATACTCACACTTTTTTTCTTTTTTCTTTTAACAGAAAAGAAAAAGGCGTGGAAAAATGATGAATTGTAGGAATTTTTACAGACATGTAAACCCAAATTACAAAAACCTATCAGCTCACACCAGTCAGAATGGCCATCAACAAAAATGCTGCAAACAAGAAATGCTGACGTGATTGTGGAGAAATGCGTACCCTCGATTCTAAGGGGGACGTGGTAAGAGCCACTAATGAAAGCACAATTGAGGTGCCTTGAAAAGGTAAACGTTGAGCTACCATACCAGTCAATCAATCATACCCACTGCTGGGTCTATCCCCTGAGAAAAGGAAAATCAAAAATCACAGGCTGGCAATCCTGCACTCCAGCAATATTTACCATAGGCAACACTTGGAAGCAACGAAAATGTCCATCAACAGAGGAATGCACCAAGAAGAAGTGGTCCATGTACACAATGGAATATTAGCCATGAAAAACATTGAAGCACTGCTCTTTGAGGCACCATAGATGAGCCTGGAGATAATCACAAAACATGAAGTAGGTCGGAAAGCAAAACACCTATAGCCTATATTATCACTTATGGCATTATCTAATAACTGGCACAGATGAACATATTTCCAAAGAGAAAGACACTCACAGGCTTAGAAAACAAACTATGCTCATCTGAAAGGAAAGGAGGGGGGAAATTGAGAAATGGAGATTAGTGTTACTATACATATACAAATACATATTATATACATGTATCAAAAAGACCGAACATATAGCAAGGGAGGTCGACGGAACACTGTAATATTTTACATGGGAAGAGGATCTGTACATTAATAGACATACATAATGTACAAATGAACCAGATTGTGTACACCTAGGACAAACAATATTCTAAACTTTACCCAGATTAAAAAACTTTTAAAAACCAGGAAGAAGTAATGAGACATAAACTTATGGGGATTTCTCCTGGCAAATTCCATTCTAATTTACAACCTAGGACAATGACTTCCAGAAAGGCTCTGCTGCCCTAGTACCCAGATTGGGGAATGGAGAAATGCTACCTCCTTGTGGCCGTTTCCCACAACCGCAGCTTTGAACCCACTGCAAAAGGTCACGAAATTTTCACCAACTTGCAGTTCTGTAAATGACACCTGCCCTCCAGAAAATTTCTGGGGTCAAAAATCGACCAGAAAATTCAAAAGAGGGCAACCTTCGAAGAAGACAATTTCAAGAGCTATATTGTACTCACGGTTTTTTTCTTTTAAGAGAAAAGACAAAGGCGTAGGAATATGATGAATTGTAAAAAATTTAATGACATGCATACCCATATGACAAAAACCTATCAGCTCAGAGCAGTCAGAATGGCCATTAGGAAAAATGCTGCAAAAAATAAACGGTGAAGGGAGTGTGGAGAAATGCGTACCCTCGGTTGTAAGGGGGTCATGTAAAGAGCCACTAATGAAAACACAGTGTAGGTGCTTTGAAAAGGGAAACATTGAGCTACCAGTCAATCAAGCACAACCACTGCTTGGCCTATCACCTGAGAAAATGAGAATCAAAAAGTCACAGGCTGGCAAACCTGTACGCCAGCAAGATTTACCATAGCCAGCACTTGGAAGCAATGAAAATGTCCATCAACCGAGGAATGCCCCAAGAAGAAGTGGTCCGCGTACACAATGGAATATTACTCTAATAATAAATATAAATTAAATTTAAAAACAAACAAAAGCAAGGAGACATCAACATTTGTGGGTTTATCCGGGCACATTGCACTCTAATTTATAACCGAAGAACACCACTGGCCGGTAGGTCTGTTTCCCTAGTACCAGCAAGGGGAATGTAGAAAGGCTGCTGCTCTCTGGCCGTTACCTGCAAAAGCAGGTTTAAAGCCTGAGCTAATGGTCACTTCATATGAACAAGTACTGCAGGGCTGTAAATGAAACCTGCCCTCAAAGTGTCTTGAGGGAGATAATGGCCAAAATATTTCAAATGGTGACACATACTTTAAGAAAACACTTTGAAGAAATAAGCTCTAATCACAGCTGGAAATATAAAAAAGGACATGCCTTAAAGCTCAATTTCAATGCATTATGAGACACATGCAAATTCAACCACAAAGAGGTATCAGCTCACACCACTCAGAATAACCATCAGCAAAAACTACAAAGAACAAATCCTGAAGGAGCTGGGAAGAAATACATACCCTCCACTTTAAGTGGGACGTAACCTGGAAAGAGCCACTAAGGAGAACAGAATAGAGGTGCCTTTAAAAGGTAAACATTGAGCTACCGTATGATCCAGCAGACCTATTCCTGGACCTATAAACTAAGAAGACAGAATTGGAAGGACACAGGCACGCAAATCTGCTTTGCATAGTATTACAATAGCCAAGATATGGAAGTAACCAAAAAGTCCACCGACAGATGGGTGGACAAAGAAGAACTGCTACCTGTACAGATGGAATATGAGCTAGTGAAAAAAATGAAACAATGCCATTTCCAGCACCATAGATGAGTCTAGAAGTAATCACGCAACTTGGAGTAAGCGAGAAAGCGAAAAACACATATCCTATCATATCACATATAGGTGTTACCTAAAAAATGACACAAACAAAGATATTTCCACAGAGAAACACTTTCATAGATTCATTAAAAAACTTACGGTTCACCAAATGGACAGGTGTGAGGATTGGATACATTACCATATTGAGGTTAACAGAGCGATACAAACACATGTGAAATATAGAATCACCAAAGACCTACGCAATACCACGAGAAGACTGCTCAACATTGTGTCATAACCTACAAGGGAAAAGGATCCGAAGAAGAACAGATATATGGATATGTGTGAAAGAACCACATCTTGCACACCTAGAACAAACAAAACATTGTAATCAAGTTTGCTGTGAGAAAAAATAAAAATTAAGTTAAAAATACCAACAAGAAGTAAGGAGACATAAACTTAAAGGGCTTTTTCCTCGCACATTCCGTTCTAATTTACAACCTAGAACACCACTTCCAGTAAGGCTCTGTTGCCCTAGTAACCAGATTTGGTAAAGGAGAAATGCTGCCACCTTGTGGCCGATTCCCGCAAGAGCAGCTTTTAACCCACAGCTAATGGTCACTTACCATTCACAAGGACTCAGGGCTGTAAAGGACACCTGCCCTCAAAACTGTGCTGAGGTAGGGAATGGATAAAAAAATTCAAAACGGGCAAAATGTTCACGAAGATAGTATGAAGAGGTAAGTTTTACTCACTCTCTTTTTAAAGAAAGGAAAATGGATAAAAGCTCAGCCTCAGGAAGAATTAGACTCATGCAATCTAATCTACAAAAAGTTTTCAACTCACACCAGTCGACTGACCATTGGCAAAGAGTCTACAAACAATAAATGCTGAAGAGGTTTTAGAGAACTGTGTACCCTCTAGCTGCTGGTGAGATGTAAAAGGGTTAAACGCTCATAATGAGAACAGAAAGGAGCTGCGTTGAAAAGGAAAAATTGAGATACCATTCAATCCAGCAGGCGCACCAAAGGGCCTCTCACCTGAGAAGACCAGAATGAAGAAGACCCGGGCTGCAAAAGCTGCACTGCAGCCTTATTCACAATAGACAAGACAGTGAAGCAACCAAAATGTCCATCAACAGACGAAAGGATAAAGAAGAAGTGGTCCATGTACACAATGAATACTAGCCATGGAAAACAATGAAACACTGCTCTTTGAGGCACCATAGATGATCCTGGAGATAATCGCAGAACATGAGGTAAGTCGGAAAGCAAAAGTCCTATATCCTATGATATCACTTATAGGCGTTATCTAATAACTGACACAAATGAACATATTTCCACAGAGAAAGTCAATCACAGACTTATTAAAAAAAAACTATGCTTATCTAAAAGGAAAGCTGGGGGGAATGGATACATGAAGATTAGCGTTACCATAGGTATACAAATACATATTATATACATATATCAAAAAGACCGACCATATAGCAAGGAAGGTTTACGGAACACTCTGTAATAATTTACACGGGAAGAGGATCTCTACATAAATAGGTATATAGAATATGTAGATGAACCAGAGTGTGGACACCTGGGACAAGCAACATTCTAACCATTACCCCAATTGAAAAAATTAAAACAACGAACTAGGAGTAATGAGACATAAACTTATGGGGGGTTTTCCTGGCACATTCCATCCAAATTGAAAACCTAGGCAGACAACTTCCAGAACGGCTCCGCTGCCCTAGTACCCAGATTTGGGAATCGAGAAATGCTGCATCCTTGTGGCCGTTTCCCACAACAGCAGCTTTGAACCCACTGCAAAAGGTCACTAATTATTCACCAATTGCAGGTCTGTAAATGACACCGGCCCTCCAAAAAATACTGAGGTCGAATATCGAACAAAAAAGTCTAGAGTGCAACCTTCCAAAAAAGAAAATTTGAAGAGGTATATTATACTCACACTTTTTTTCTTTTTTCTTTTAACAGAAAAGAAAAAGGCGTGGAAAAATGATGAATTGTAGGAATTTTTACAGACATGTAAACCCAAATTACAAAAACCTATCAGCTCACACCAGTCAGAATGGCCATCAACAAAAATGCTGCAAACAAGAAATGCTGACGTGATTGTGGAGAAATGCGTACCCTCGATTCTAAGGGGGACGTGGTAAGAGCCACTAATGAAAGCACAATTGAGGTGCCTTGAAAAGGTAAACGTTGAGCTACCATACCAGTCAATCAATCATACCCACTGCTGGGTCTATCCCCTGAGAAAAGGAAAATCAAAAATCACAGGCTGGCAATCCTGCACTCCAGCAATATTTACCATAGGCAACACTTGGAAGCAACGAAAATGTCCATCAACAGAGGAATGCACCAAGAAGAAGTGGTCCATGTACACAATGGAATATTAGCCATGAAAAACATTGAAGCACTGCTCTTTGAGGCACCATAGATGAGCCTGGAGATAATCACAAAACATGAAGTAGGTCGGAAAGCAAAACACCTATAGCCTATATTATCACTTATGGCATTATCTAATAACTGGCACAGATGAACATATTTCCAAAGAGAAAGACACTCACAGGCTTAGAAAACAAACTATGCTCATCTGAAAGGAAAGGAGGGGGGAAATTGAGAAATGGAGATTAGTGTTACTATACATATACAAATACATATTATATACATGTATCAAAAAGACCGAACATATAGCAAGGGAGGTCGACGGAACACTGTAATATTTTACATGGGAAGAGGATCTGTACATTAATAGACATACATAATGTACAAATGAACCAGATTGTGTACACCTAGGACAAACAATATTCTAAACTTTACCCAGATTAAAAAACTTTTAAAAACCAGGAAGAAGTAATGAGACATAAACTTATGGGGATTTCTCCTGGCAAATTCCATTCTAATTTACAACCTAGGACAATGACTTCCAGAAAGGCTCTGCTGCCCTAGTACCCAGATTGGGGAATGGAGAAATGCTACCTCCTTGTGGCCGTTTCCCACAACCGCAGCTTTGAACCCACTGCAAAAGGTCACGAAATTTTCACCAACTTGCAGTTCTGTAAATGACACCTGCCCTCCAGAAAATTTCTGGGGTCAAAAATCGACCCGAAAATTCAAAAGAGGGCAACCTTCGAAGAAGACAATTTCAAGAGCTATATTGTACTCACGGTTTTTTTCTTTTAAGAGAAAAGACAAAGGCGTAGGAATATGATGAATTGTAAAAAATTTAATGACATGCATACCCATATGACAAAAACCTATCAGCTCAGAGCAGTCAGAATGGCCATTAGGAAAAATGCTGCAAAAAATAAACGGTGAAGGGAGTGTGGAGAAATGCGTACCCTCGGTTGTAAGGGGGTCATGTAAAGAGCCACTAATGAAAACACAGTGTAGGTGCTTTGAAAAGGGAAACATTGAGCTACCAGTCAATCAAGCACAACCACTGCTTGGCCTATCACCTGAGAAAATGAGAATCAAAAAGTCACAGGCTGGCAAACCTGTACGCCAGCAAGATTTACCATAGCCAGCACTTGGAAGCAATGAAAATGTCCATCAACCGAGGAATGCCCCAAGAAGAAGTGGTCCGCGTACACAATGGAATATTACTCTAATAATAAATATAAATTAAATTTAAAAACAAACAAAAGCAAGGAGACATCAACATTTGTGGGTTTATCCGGGCACATTGCACTCTAATTTATAACCGAAGAACACCACTGGCCGGTAGGTCTGTTTCCCTAGTACCAGCAAGGGGAATGTAGAAAGGCTGCTGCTCTCTGGCCGTTACCTGCAAAAGCAGGTTTAAAGCCTGAGCTAATGGTCACTTCATATGAACAAGTACTGCAGGGCTGTAAATGAAACCTGCCCTCAAAGTGTCTTGAGGGAGATAATGGCCAAAATATTTCAAATGGTGACACATACTTTAAGAAAACACTTTGAAGAAATAAGCTCTAATCACAGCTGGAAATATAAAAAAGGACATGCCTTAAAGCTCAATTTCAATGCATTATGAGACACATGCAAATTCAACCACAAAGAGGTATCAGCTCACACCACTCAGAATAACCATCAGCAAAAACTACAAAGAATAAATCCTGAAGGAGCTGGGAAGAAATACATACCCTCCACTTTAAGTGGGACGTAACCTGGAAAGAGCCACTAAGGAGAACAGAATAGAGGTGCCTTTAAAAGGTAAACATTGAGCTACCGTATGATCCAGCAGACCTATTCCTGGACCTATAAACTAAGAAGACAGAATTGGAAGGACACAGGCACGCAAATCTGCTTTGCATAGTATTACAATAGCCAAGATATGGAAGTAACCAAAAAGTCCACCGACAGATGGGTGGACAAAGAAGAACTGCTACCTGTACAGATGGAATATGAGCTAGTGAAAAAAATGAAACAATGCCATTTCCAGCACCATAGATGAGTCTAGAAGTAATCACGCAACTTGGAGTAAGCGAGAAAGCGAAAAACACATATCCTATCATATCACATATAGGTGTTACCTAAAAAATGACACAAACAAAGATATTTCCACAGAGAAACACTTTCATAGATTCATTAAAAAACTTACGGTTCACCAAATGGACAGGTGTGAGGATTGGATACATTACCATATTGAGGTTAACAGAGCGATACAAACACATGTGAAATATAGAATCACCAAAGACCTACGCAATACCACGAGAAGACTGCTCAACATTGTGTCATAACCTACAAGGGAGAAGGATCCGAAGAAGAACAGATATATGGATATGTGTGAAAGAACCACATCTTGCACACCTAGAACAAACAAAACATTGTAATCAAGTTTGCTGTGAGAAAAAATAAAAATTAAGTTAAAAATACCAACAAGAAGTAAGGAGACATAAACTTAAAGGGCTTTTTCCTCGCACATTCCGTTCTAATTTACAACCTAGAACACCACTTCCAGTAAGGCTCTGTTGCCCTAGTAACCAGATTTGGTAAAGGAGAAATGCTGCCACCTTGTGGCCGATTCCCGCAAGAGCAGCTTTTAACCCACAGCTAATGGTCACTTACCATTCACAAGGACTCAGGGCTGTAAAGGACACCTGCCCTCAAAACTGTGCTGAGGTAGGGAATGGATAAAAAAATTCAAAACGGGCAAAATGTTCACGAAGATAGTATGAAGAGGTAAGTTTTACTCACTCTCTTTTTAAAGAAAGGAAAATGGATAAAAGCTCAGCCTCAGGAAGAATTAGACTCATGCAATCTAATCTACAAAAAGTTTTCAACTCACACCAGTCGACTGACCATTGGCAAAGAGTCTACAAACAATAAATGCTGAAGAGGTTTTAGAGAACTGTGTACCCTCTAGCTGCTGGTGAGATGTAAAAGGGTTAAACGCTCATAATGAGAACAGAAAGGAGCTGCGTTGAAAAGGAAAAATTGAGATACCATTCAATCCAGCAGGCGCACCAAAGGGCCTCTCACCTGAGAAGACCAGAATGAAGAAGACCCGGGCTGCAAAAGCTGCACTGCAGCCTTATTCACAATAGACAAGACAGTGAAGCAACCAAAATGTCCATCAACAGACGAAAGGATAAAGAAGAAGTGGTCCATGTACACAATGAATACTAGCCATGGAAAACAATGAAACACTGCTCTTTGAGGCACCATAGATGATCCTGGAGATAATCGCAGAACATGAGGTAAGTCGGAAAGCAAAAGTCCTATATCCTATGATATCACTTATAGGCGTTATCTAATAACTGACACAAATGAACATATTTCCACAGAGAAAGTCAATCACAGACTTATTAAAAAAAAACTATGCTTATCTAAAAGGAAAGGTGGGGGGAATGGATACATGAAGATTAGCGTTACCATAGGTATACAAATACATATTATATACATATATCAAAAAGACCGACCATATAGCAAGGAAGGTTTACGGAACACTCTGTAATAATTTACACGGGAAGAGGATCTCTACATAAATAGGTATATAGAATATGTAGATGAACCAGAGTGTGGACACCTGGGACAAGCAACATTCTAACCATTACCCCAATTGAAAAAATTAAAACAACGAACTAGGAGTAATGAGACATAAACTTATGGGGGGTTTTCCTGGCACATTCCATCCAAATTGAAAACCTAGGCAGACAACTTCCAGAACGGCTCTGCTGCCCTAGTACCCAGATTTGGGAATCGAGAAATGCTGCATCCTTGTGGCCGTTTCCCACAACAGCAGCTTTGAACCCACTGCAAAAGGTCACTAATTATTCACCAATTGCAGGTCTGTAAATGACACCGGCCCTCCAAAAAATACTGAGGTCGAATATCGAACAAAAAAGTCTAGAGTGCAACCTTCCAAAAAAGAAAATTTGAAGAGGTATATTATACTCACACTTTTTTTCTTTTTTCTTTTAACAGAAAAGAAAAAGGCGTGGAAAAATGATGAATTGTAGGAATTTTTACAGACATGTAAACCCAAATTACAAAAACCTATCAGCTCACACCAGTCAGAATGGCCATCAACAAAAATGCTGCAAACAAGAAATGCTGACGTGATTGTGGAGAAATGCGTACCCTCGATTCTAAGGGGGACGTGGTAAGAGCCACTAATGAAAGCACAATTGAGGTGCCTTGAAAAGGTAAACGTTGAGCTACCATACCAGTCAATCAATCATACCCACTGCTGGGTCTATCCCCTGAGAAAAGGAAAATCAAAAATCACAGGCTGGCAATCCTGCACTCCAGCAATATTTACCATAGGCAACACTTGGAAGCAACGAAAATGTCCATCAACAGAGGAATGCACCAAGAAGAAGTGGTCCATGTACACAATGGAATATTAGCCATGAAAAACATTGAAGCACTGCTCTTTGAGGCACCATAGATGAGCCTGGAGATAATCACAAAACATGAAGTAGGTCGGAAAGCAAAACACCTATAGCCTATATTATCACTTATGGCATTATCTAATAACTGGCACAGATGAACATATTTCCAAAGAGAAAGACACTCACAGGCTTAGAAAACAAACTATGCTCATCTGAAAGGAAAGGAGGGGGGAAATTGAGAAATGGAGATTAGTGTTACTATACATATACAAATACATATTATATACATGTATCAAAAAGACCGAACATATAGCAAGGGAGGTCGACGGAACACTGTAATATTTTACATGGGAAGAGGATCTGTACATTAATAGACATACATAATGTACAAATGAACCAGATTGTGTACACCTAGGACAAACAATATTCTAAACTTTACCCAGATTAAAAAACTTTTAAAAACCAGGAAGAAGTAATGAGACATAAACTTATGGGGATTTCTCCTGGCAAATTCCATTCTAATTTACAACCTAGGACAATGACTTCCAGAAAGGCTCTGCTGCCCTAGTACCCAGATTGGGGAATGGAGAAATGCTACCTCCTTGTGGCCGTTTCCCACAACCGCAGCTTTGAACCCACTGCAAAAGGTCACGAAATTTTCACCAACTTGCAGTTCTGTAAATGACACCTGCCCTCCAGAAAATTTCTGGGGTCAAAAATCGACCAGAAAATTCAAAAGAGGGCAACCTTCGAAGAAGACAATTTCAAGAGCTATATTGTACTCACGGTTTTTTTCTTTTAAGAGAAAAGACAAAGGCGTAGGAATATGATGAATTGTAAAAAATTTAATGACATGCATACCCATATGACAAAAACCTATCAGCTCAGAGCAGTCAGAATGGCCATTAGGAAAAATGCTGCAAAAAATAAACGGTGAAGGGAGTGTGGAGAAATGCGTACCCTCGGTTGTAAGGGGGTCATGTAAAGAGCCACTAATGAAAACACAGTGTAGGTGCTTTGAAAAGGGAAACATTGAGCTACCAGTCAATCAAGCACAACCACTGCTTGGCCTATCACCTGAGAAAATGAGAATCAAAAAGTCACAGGCTGGCAAACCTGTACGCCAGCAAGATTTACCATAGCCAGCACTTGGAAGCAATGAAAATGTCCATCAACCGAGGAATGCCCCAAGAAGAAGTGGTCCGCGTACACAATGGAATATTACTCTAATAATAAATATAAATTAAATTTAAAAACAAACAAAAGCAAGGAGACATCAACATTTGTGGGTTTATCCGGGCACATTGCACTCTAATTTATAACCGAAGAACACCACTGGCCGGTAGGTCTGTTTCCCTAGTACCAGCAAGGGGAATGTAGAAAGGCTGCTGCTCTCTGGCCGTTACCTGCAAAAGCAGGTTTAAAGCCTGAGCTAATGGTCACTTCATATGAACAAGTACTGCAGGGCTGTAAATGAAACCTGCCCTCAAAGTGTCTTGAGGGAGATAATGGCCAAAATATTTCAAATGGTGACACATACTTTAAGAAAACACTTTGAAGAAATAAGCTCTAATCACAGCTGGAAATATAAAAAAGGACATGCCTTAAAGCTCAATTTCAATGCATTATGAGACACATGCAAATTCAACCACAAAGAGGTATCAGCTCACACCACTCAGAATAACCATCAGCAAAAACTACAAAGAACAAATCCTGAAGGAGCTGGGAAGAAATACATACCCTCCACTTTAAGTGGGACGTAACCTGGAAAGAGCCACTAAGGAGAACAGAATAGAGGTGCCTTTAAAAGGTAAACATTGAGCTACCGTATGATCCAGCAGACCTATTCCTGGACCTATAAACTAAGAAGACAGAATTGGAAGGACACAGGCACGCAAATCTGCTTTGCATAGTATTACAATAGCCAAGATATGGAAGTAACCAAAAAGTCCACCGACAGATGGGTGGACAAAGAAGAACTGCTACCTGTACAGATGGAATATGAGCTAGTGAAAAAAATGAAACAATGCCATTTCCAGCACCATAGATGAGTCTAGAAGTAATCACGCAACTTGGAGTAAGCGAGAAAGCGAAAAACACATATCCTATCATATCACATATAGGTGTTACCTAAAAAATGACACAAACAAAGATATTTCCACAGAGAAACACTTTCATAGATTCATTAAAAAACTTACGGTTCACCAAATGGACAGGTGTGAGGATTGGATACATTACCATATTGAGGTTAACAGAGCGATACAAACACATGTGAAATATAGAATCACCAAAGACCTACGCAATACCACGAGAAGACTGCTCAACATTGTGTCATAACCTACAAGGGAAAAGGATCCGAAGAAGAACAGATATATGGATATGTGTGAAAGAACCACATCTTGCACACCTAGAACAAACAAAACATTGTAATCAAGTTTGCTGTGAGAAAAAATAAAAATTAAGTTAAAAATACCAACAAGAAGTAAGGAGACATAAACTTAAAGGGCTTTTTCCTCGCACATTCCGTTCTAATTTACAACCTAGAACACCACTTCCAGTAAGGCTCTGTTGCCCTAGTAACCAGATTTGGTAAAGGAGAAATGCTGCCACCTTGTGGCCGATTCCCGCAAGAGCAGCTTTTAACCCACAGCTAATGGTCACTTACCATTCACAAGGACTCAGGGCTGTAAAGGACACCTGCCCTCAAAACTGTGCTGAGGTAGGGAATGGATAAAAAAATTCAAAACGGGCAAAATGTTCACGAAGATAGTATGAAGAGGTAAGTTTTACTCACTCTCTTTTTAAAGAAAGGAAAATGGATAAAAGCTCAGCCTCAGGAAGAATTAGACTCATGCAATCTAATCTACAAAAAGTTTTCAACTCACACCAGTCGACTGACCATTGGCAAAGAGTCTACAAACAATAAATGCTGAAGAGGTTTTAGAGAACTGTGTACCCTCTAGCTGCTGGTGAGATGTAAAAGGGTTAAACGCTCATAATGAGAACAGAAAGGAGCTGCGTTGAAAAGGAAAAATTGAGATACCATTCAATCCAGCAGGCGCACCAAAGGGCCTCTCACCTGAGAAGACCAGAATGAAGAAGACCCGGGCTGCAAAAGCTGCACTGCAGCCTTATTCACAATAGACAAGACAGTGAAGCAACCAAAATGTCCATCAACAGACGAAAGGATAAAGAAGAAGTGGTCCATGTACACAATGAATACTAGCCATGGAAAACAATGAAACACTGCTCTTTGAGGCACCATAGATGATCCTGGAGATAATCGCAGAACATGAGGTAAGTCGGAAAGCAAAAGTCCTATATCCTATGATATCACTTATAGGCGTTATCTAATAACTGACACAAATGAACATATTTCCACAGAGAAAGTCAATCACAGACTTATTAAAAAAAAACTATGCTTATCTAAAAGGAAAGCTGGGGGGAATGGATACATGAAGATTAGCGTTACCATAGGTATACAAATACA
This sequence comes from Balaenoptera borealis, assembly GCF_965194805.1. Taxonomy (NCBI): domain Eukaryota; kingdom Metazoa; phylum Chordata; class Mammalia; order Artiodactyla; family Balaenopteridae; genus Balaenoptera; species Balaenoptera borealis. Next base: position 28,012 of record NW_028122570.1, on the reverse strand, counting down.
TATTATATACATATATCAAAAAGACCGACCATATAGCAAGGAAGGTTTACGGAACACTCTGTAATAATTTACACGGGAAGAGGATCTCTACATAAATAGGTATATAGAATATGTAGATGAACCAGAGTGTGGACACCTGGGACAAGCAACATTCTAACCATTACCCCAATTGAAAAAATTAAAACAACGAACTAGGAGTAATGAGACATAAACTTATGGGGGGTTTTCCTGGCACATTCCATCCAAATTGAAAACCTAGGCAGACAACTTCCAGAACGGCTCCGCTGCCCTAGTACCCAGATTTGGGAATCGAGAAATGCTGCATCCTTGTGGCCGTTTCCCACAACAGCAGCTTTGAACCCACTGCAAAAGGTCACTAATTATTCACCAATTGCAGGTCTGTAAATGACACCGGCCCTCCAAAAAATACTGAGGTCGAATATCGAACAAAAAAGTCTAGAGTGCAACCTTCCAAAAAAGAAAATTTGAAGAGGTATATTATACTCACACTTTTTTTCTTTTTTCTTTTAACAGAAAAGAAAAAGGCGTGGAAAAATGATGAATTGTAGGAATTTTTACAGACATGTAAACCCAAATTACAAAAACCTATCAGCTCACACCAGTCAGAATGGCCATCAACAAAAATGCTGCAAACAAGAAATGCTGACGTGATTGTGGAGAAATGCGTACCCTCGATTCTAAGGGGGACGTGGTAAGAGCCACTAATGAAAGCACAATTGAGGTGCCTTGAAAAGGTAAACGTTGAGCTACCATACCAGTCAATCAATCATACCCACTGCTGGGTCTATCCCCTGAGAAAAGGAAAATCAAAAATCACAGGCTGGCAATCCTGCACTCCAGCAATATTTACCATAGGCAACACTTGGAAGCAACGAAAATGTCCATCAACAGAGGAATGCACCAAGAAGAAGTGGTCCATGTACACAATGGAATATTAGCCATGAAAAACATTGAAGCACTGCTCTTTGAGGCACCATAGATGAGCCTGGAGATAATCACAAAACATGAAGTAGGTCGGAAAGCAAAACACCTATAGCCTATATTATCACTTATGGCATTATCTAATAACTGGCACAGATGAACGTATTTCCAAAGAGAAAGACACTCACAGGCTTAGAAAACAAACTATGCTCATCTGAAAGGAAAGGAGGGGGGAAATTGAGAAATGGAGATTAGTGTTACTATACATATACAAATACATATTATATACATGTATCAAAAAGACCGAACATATAGCAAGGGAGGTCGACGGAACACTGTAATATTTTACATGGGAAGAGGATCTGTACATTAATAGACATACATAATGTACAAATGAACCAGATTGTGTACACCTAGGACAAACAATATTCTAAACTTTACCCAGATTAAAAAACTTTTAAAAACCAGGAAGAAGTAATGAGACATAAACTTATGGGGATTTCTCCTGGCAAATTCCATTCTAATTTACAACCTAGGACAATGACTTCCAGAAAGGCTCTGCTGCCCTAGTACCCAGATTGGGGAATGGAGAAATGCTACCTCCTTGTGGCCGTTTCCCACAACCGCAGCTTTGAACCCACTGCAAAAGGTCACGAAATTTTCACCAACTTGCAGTTCTGTAAATGACACCTGCCCTCCAGAAAATTTCTGGGGTCAAAAATCGACCAGAAAATTCAAAAGAGGGCAACCTTCGAAGAAGACAATTTCAAGAGCTATATTGTACTCACGGTTTTTTTCTTTTAAGAGAAAAGACAAAGGCGTAGGAATATGATGAATTGTAAAAAATTTAATGACATGCATACCCATATGACAAAAACCTATCAGCTCAGAGCAGTCAGAATGGCCATTAGGAAAAATGCTGCAAAAAATAAACGGTGAAGGGAGTGTGGAGAAATGCGTACCCTCGGTTGTAAGGGGGTCATGTAAAGAGCCACTAATGAAAACACAGTGTAGGTGCTTTGAAAAGGGAAACATTGAGCTACCAGTCAATCAAGCACAACCACTGCTTGGCCTATCACCTGAGAAAATGAGAATCAAAAAGTCACAGGCTGGCAAACCTGTACGCCAGCAAGATTTACCATAGCCAGCACTTGGAAGCAATGAAAATGTCCATCAACCGAGGAATGCCCCAAGAAGAAGTGGTCCGCGTACACAATGGAATATTACTCTAATAATAAATATAAATTAAATTTAAAAACAAACAAAAGCAAGGAGACATCAACATTTGTGGGTTTATCCGGGCACATTGCACTCTAATTTATAACCGAAGAACACCACTGGCCGGTAGGTCTGTTTCCCTAGTACCAGCAAGGGGAATGTAGAAAGGCTGCTGCTCTCTGGCCGTTACCTGCAAAAGCAGGTTTAAAGCCTGAGCTAATGGTCACTTCATATGAACAAGTACTGCAGGGCTGTAAGTGAAACCTGCCCTCAAAGTGTCTTGAGGGAGATAATGGCCAAAATATTTCAAATGGTGACACATACTTTAAGAAAACACTTTGAAGAAATAAGCTCTAATCACAGCTGGAAATATAAAAAAGGACATGCCTTAAAGCTCAATTTCAATGCATTATGAGACACATGCAAATTCAACCACAAAGAGGTATCAGCTCACACCACTCAGAATAACCATCAGCAAAAACTACAAAGAACAAATCCTGAAGGAGCTGGGAAGAAATACATACCCTCCACTTTAAGTGGGACGTAACCTGGAAAGAGCCACTAAGGAGAACAGAATAGAGGTGCCTTTAAAAGGTAAACATTGAGCTACCGTATGATCCAGCAGACCTATTCCTGGACCTATAAACTAAGAAGACAGAATTGGAAGGACACAGGCACGCAAATCTGCTTTGCATAGTATTACAATAGCCAAGATATGGAAGTAACCAAAAAGTCCACCGACAGATGGGTGGACAAAGAAGAACTGCTACCTGTACAGATGGAATATGAGCTAGTGAAAAAAATGAAACAATGCCATTTCCAGCACCATAGATGAGTCTAGAAGTAATCACGCAACTTGGAGTAAGCGAGAAAGCGAAAAACACATATCCTATCATATCACATATAGGTGTTACCTAAAAAATGACACAAACAAAGATATTTCCACAGAGAAACACTTTCATAGATTCATTAAAAAACTTACGGTTCACCAAATGGACAGGTGTGAGGATTGGATACATTACCATATTGAGGTTAACAGAGCGATACAAACACATGTGAAATATAGAATCACCAAAGACCTACGCAATACCACGAGAAGACTGCTCAACATTGTGTCATAACCTACAAGGGAGAAGGATCCGAAGAAGAACAGATATATGGATATGTGTGAAAGAACCACATCTTGCACACCTAGAACAAACAAAACATTGTAATCAAGTTTGCTGTGAGAAAAAATAAAAATTAAGTTAAAAATACCAACAAGAAGTAAGGAGACATAAACTTAAAGGGCTTTTTCCTCGCACATTCCGTTCTAATTTACAACCTAGAACACCACTTCCAGTAAGGCTCTGTTGCCCTAGTAACCAGATTTGGTAAAGGAGAAATGCTGCCACCTTGTGGCCGATTCCCGCAAGAGCAGCTTTTAACCCACAGCTAATGGTCACTTACCATTCACAAGGACTCAGGGCTGTAAAGGACACCTGCCCTCAAAACTGTGCTGAGGTAGGGAATGGATAAAAAAATTCAAAACGGGCAAAATGTTCACGAAGATAGTATGAAGAGGTAAGTTTTACTCACTCTCTTTTTAAAGAAAGGAAAATGGATAAAAGCTCAGCCTCAGGAAGAATTAGACTCATGCAATCTAATCTACAAAAAGTTTTCAACTCACACCAGTCGACTGACCATTGGCAAAGAGTCTACAAACAATAAATGCTGAAGAGGTTTTAGAGAACTGTGTACCCTCTAGCTGCTGGTGAGATGTAAAAGGGTTAAACGCTCATAATGAGAACAGAAAGGAGCTGCGTTGAAAAGGAAAAATTGAGGTACCATTCAATCCAGCAGGCGCACCAAAGGGCCTCTCACCTGAGAAGACCAGAATGAAGAAGACCCGGGCTGCAAAAGCTGCACTGCAGCCTTATTCACAATAGACAAGACAGTGAAGCAACCAAAATGTCCATCAACAGACGAAAGGATAAAGAAGAAGTGGTCCATGTACACAATGAATACTAGCCATGGAAAACAATGAAACACTGCTCTTTGAGGCACCATAGATGATCCTGGAGATAATCGCAGAACATGAGGTAAGTCGGAAAGCAAAAGTCCTATATCCTATGATATCACTTATAGGCGTTATCTAATAACTGACACAAATGAACATATTTCCACAGAGAAAGTCAATCACAGACTTATTAAAAAAAAACTATGCTTATCTAAAAGGAAAGGTGGGGGGAATGGATACATGAAGATTAGCGTTACCATAGGTATACAAATACATATTATATACATATATCAAAAAGACCGACCATATAGCAAGGAAGGTTTACGGAACACTCTGTAATAATTTACACGGGAAGAGGATCTCTACATAAATAGGTATATAGAATATGTAGATGAACCAGAGTGTGGACACCTGGGACAAGCAACATTCTAACCATTACCCCAATTGAAAAAATTAAAACAACGAACTAGGAGTAATGAGACATAAACTTATGGGGGGTTTTCCTGGCACATTCCATCCAAATTGAAAACCTAGGCAGACAACTTCCAGAACGGCTCCGCTGCCCTAGTACCCAGATTTGGGAATCGAGAAATGCTGCATCCTTGTGGCCGTTTCCCACAACAGCAGCTTTGAACCCACTGCAAAAGGTCACTAATTATTCACCAATTGCAGGTCTGTAAATGACACCGGCCCTCCAAAAAATACTGAGGTCGAATATCGAACAAAAAAGTCTAGAGTGCAACCTTCCAAAAAAGAAAATTTGAAGAGGTATATTATACTCACACTTTTTTTCTTTTTTCTTTTAACAGAAAAGAAAAAGGCGTGGAAAAATGATGAATTGTAGGAATTTTTACAGACATGTAAACCCAAATTACAAAAACCTATCAGCTCACACCAGTCAGAATGGCCATCAACAAAAATGCTGCAAACAAGAAATGCTGACGTGATTGTGGAGAAATGCGTACCCTCGATTCTAAGGGGGACGTGGTAAGAGCCACTAATGAAAGCACAATTGAGGTGCCTTGAAAAGGTAAACGTTGAGCTACCATACCAGTCAATCAATCATACCCACTGCTGGGTCTATCCCCTGAGAAAAGGAAAATCAAAAATCACAGGCTGGCAATCCTGCACTCCAGCAATATTTACCATAGGCAACACTTGGAAGCAACGAAAATGTCCATCAACAGAGGAATGCACCAAGAAGAAGTGGTCCATGTACACAATGGAATATTAGCCATGAAAAACATTGAAGCACTGCTCTTTGAGGCACCATAGATGAGCCTGGAGATAATCACAAAACATGAAGTAGGTCGGAAAGCAAAACACCTATAGCCTATATTATCACTTATGGCATTATCTAATAACTGGCACAGATGAACGTATTTCCAAAGAGAAAGACACTCACAGGCTTAGAAAACAAACTATGCTCATCTGAAAGGAAAGGAGGGGGGAAATTGAGAAATGGAGATTAGTGTTACTATACATATACAAATACATATTATATACATGTATCAAAAAGACCGAACATATAGCAAGGGAGGTCGACGGAACACTGTAATATTTTACATGGGAAGAGGATCTGTACATTAATAGACATACATAATGTACAAATGAACCAGATTGTGTACACCTAGGACAAACAATATTCTAAACTTTACCCAGATTAAAAAACTTTTAAAAACCAGGAAGAAGTAATGAGACATAAACTTATGGGGATTTCTCCTGGCAAATTCCATTCTAATTTACAACCTAGGACAATGACTTCCAGAAAGGCTCTGCTGCCCTAGTACCCAGATTGGGGAATGGAGAAATGCTACCTCCTTGTGGCCGTTTCCCACAACCGCAGCTTTGAACCCACTGCAAAAGGTCACGAAATTTTCACCAACTTGCAGTTCTGTAAATGACACCTGCCCTCCAGAAAATTTCTGGGGTCAAAAATCGACCAGAAAATTCAAAAGAGGGCAACCTTCGAAGAAGACAATTTCAAGAGCTATATTGTACTCACGGTTTTTTTCTTTTAAGAGAAAAGACAAAGGCGTAGGAATATGATGAATTGTAAAAAATTTAATGACATGCATACCCATATGACAAAAACCTATCAGCTCAGAGCAGTCAGAATGGCCATTAGGAAAAATGCTGCAAAAAATAAACGGTGAAGGGAGTGTGGAGAAATGCGTACCCTCGGTTGTAAGGGGGTCATGTAAAGAGCCACTAATGAAAACACAGTGTAGGTGCTTTGAAAAGGGAAACATTGAGCTACCAGTCAATCAAGCACAACCACTGCTTGGCCTATCACCTGAGAAAATGAGAATCAAAAAGTCACAGGCTGGCAAACCTGTACGCCAGCAAGATTTACCATAGCCAGCACTTGGAAGCAATGAAAATGTCCATCAACCGAGGAATGCCCCAAGAAGAAGTGGTCCGCGTACACAATGGAATATTACTCTAATAATAAATATAACTTAAATTTAAAAACAAACAAAAGCAAGGAGACATCAACATTTGTGGGTTTATCCGGGCACATTGCACTCTAATTTATAACCGAAGAACACCACTGGCCGGTAGGTCTGTTTCCCTAGTACCAGCAAGGGGAATGTAGAAAGGCTGCTGCTCTCTGGCCGTTACCTGCAAAAGCAGGTTTAAAGCCTGAGCTAATGGTCACTTCATATGAACAAGTACTGCAGGGCTGTAAATGAAACCTGCCCTCAAAGTGTCTTGAGGGAGATAATGGCCAAAATATTTCAAATGGTGACACATACTTTAAGAAAACACTTTGAAGAAATAAGCTCTAATCACAGCTGGAAATATAAAAAAGGACATGCCTTAAAGCTCAATTTCAATGCATTATGAGACACATGCAAATTCAACCACAAAGAGGTATCAGCTCACACCACTCAGAATAACCATCAGCAAAAACTACAAAGAATAAATCCTGAAGGCGCTGGGAAGAAATACATACCCTCCACTTTAAGTGGGACGTAACCTGGAAAGAGCCACTAAGGAGAACAGAATAGAGGTGCCTTTAAAAGGTAAACATTGAGCTACCGTATGATCCAGCAGACCTATTCCTGGACCTATAAACTAAGAAGACAGAATTGGAAGGACACAGGCACGCAAATCTGCTTTGCATAGTATTACAATAGCCAAGATATGGAAGTAACCAAAAAGTCCACCGACAGATGGGTGGACAAAGAAGAACTGCTACCTGTACAGATGGAATATGAGCTAGTGAAAAAAATGAAACAATGCCATTTCCAGCACCATAGATGAGTCTAGAAGTAATCACGCAACTTGGAGTAAGCGAGAAAGCGAAAAACACATATCCTATCATATCACATATAGGTGTTACCTAAAAAATGACACAAACAAAGATATTTCCACAGAGAAACACTTTCATAGATTCATTAAAAAACTTACGGTTCACCAAATGGACAGGTGTGAGGATTGGATACATTACCATATTGAGGTTAACAGAGCGATACAAACACATGTGAAATATAGAATCACCAAAGACCTACGCAATACCACGAGAAGACTGCTCAACATTGTGTCATAACCTACAAGGGAGAAGGATCCGAAGAAGAACAGATATATGGATATGTGTGAAAGAACCACATCTTGCACACCTAGAACAAACAAAACATTGTAATCAAGTTTGCTGTGAGAAAAAATAAAAATTAAGTTAAAAATACCAACAAGAAGTAAGGAGACATAAACTTAAAGGGCTTTTTCCTCGCACATTCCGTTCTAATTTACAACCTAGAACACCACTTCCAGTAAGGCTCTGTTGCCCTAGTAACCAGATTTGGTAAAGGAGAAATGCTGCCACCTTGTGGCCGATTCCCGCAAGAGCAGCTTTTAACCCACAGCTAATGGTCACTTACCATTCACAAGGACTCAGGGCTGTAAAGGACACCTGCCCTCAAAACTGTGCTGAGGTAGGGAATGGATAAAAAAATTCAAAACGGGCAAAATGTTCACGAAGATAGTATGAAGAGGTAAGTTTTACTCACTCTCTTTTTAAAGAAAGGAAAATGGATAAAAGCTCAGCCTCAGGAAGAATTAGACTCATGCAATCTAATCTACAAAAAGTTTTCAACTCACACCAGTCGACTGACCATTGGCAAAGAGTCTACAAACAATAAATGCTGAAGAGGTTTTAGAGAACTGTGTACCCTCTAGCTGCTGGTGAGATGTAAAAGGGTTAAACGCTCATAATGAGAACAGAAAGGAGCTGCGTTGAAAAGGAAAAATTGAGGTACCATTCAATCCAGCAGGCGCACCAAAGGGCCTCTCACCTGAGAAGACCAGAATGAAGAAGACCCGGGCTGCAAAAGCTGCACTGCAGCCTTATTCACAATAGACAAGACAGTGAAGCAACCAAGATGTCCATCAACAGATGAAAGGATAAAGAAGAAGTGGTCCATGTACACAATGAATACTAGCCATGGAAAACAATGAAACACTGCTCTTTGAGGCACCATAGATGATCCTGGAGATAATCGCAGAACATGAGGTAAGTCGGAAAGCAAAAGTCCTATATCCTATGATATCACTTATAGGCGTTATCTAATAACTGACACAAATGAACATATTTCCACAGAGAAAGTCAATCACAGACTTATTAAAAAAAAAACTATGCTTATCTAAAAGGAAAGGTGGGGGGAATGGATACATGAAGATTAGCGTTACCATAGGTATACAAATACATATTATATACATATATCAAAAAGACCGACCATATAGCAAGGAAGGTTTACGGAACACTCTGTAATAATTTACACGGGAAGAGGATCTCTACATAAATAGGTATATAGAATATGTAGATGAACCAGAGTGTGGACACCTGGGACAAGCAACATTCTAACCATTACCCCAATTGAAAAAATTAAAACAACGAACTAGGAGTAATGAGACATAAACTTATGGGGGGTTTTCCTGGCACATTCCATCCAAATTGAAAACCTAGGCAGACAACTTCCAGAACGGCTCTGCTGCCCTAGTACCCAGATTTGGGAATCGAGAAATGCTGCATCCTTGTGGCCGTTTCCCACAACAGCAGCTTTGAACCCACTGCAAAAGGTCACTAATTATTCACCAATTGCAGGTCTGTAAATGACACCGGCCCTCCAAAAAATACTGAGGTCGAATATCGAACAAAAAAGTCTAGAGTGCAACCCTCCAAAAAAGAAAATTTGAAGAGGTATATTATACTCACACTTTTTTTCTTTTTTCTTTTAACAGAAAAGAAAAAGGCGTGGAAAAATGATGAATTGTAGGAATTTTTACAGACATGTAAACCCAAATTACAAAAACCTATCAGCTCACACCAGTCAGAATGGCCATCAACAAAAATGCTGCAAACAAGAAATGCTGACGTGATTGTGGAGAAATGCGTACCCTCGATTCTAAGGGGGACGTGGTAAGAGCCACTAATGAAAGCACAATTGAGGTGCCTTGAAAAGGTAAACGTTGAGCTACCATACCAGTCAATCAATCATACCCACTGCTGGGTCTATCCCCTGAGAAAAGGAAAATCAAAAATCACAGGCTGGCAATCCTGCACTCCAGCAATATTTACCATAGGCAACACTTGGAAGCAACGAAAATGTCCATCAACAGAGGAATGCACCAAGAAGAAGTGGTCCATGTACACAATGGAATATTAGCCATGAAAAACATTGAAGCACTGCTCTTTGAGGCACCATAGATGAGCCTGGAGATAATCACAAAACATGAAGTAGGTCGGAAAGCAAAACACCTATATCCTATATTATCACTTATGGCATTATCTAATAACTGGCACAGATGAACATATTTCCAAAGAGAAAGACACTCACAGGCTTAGAAAACAAACTATGCTCATCTGAAAGGAAAGGAGGGGGGAAATTGAGAAATGGAGATTAGTGTTACTATACATATACAAATACATATTATATACATGTATCAAAAAGACCGAACATATAGCAAGGGAGGTCGACGGAACACTGTAATATTTTACATGGGAAGAGGATCTGTACATTAATAGACATACATAATGTACAAATGAACCAGATTGTGTACACCTAGGACAAACAATATTCTAAACTTTACCCAGATTAAAAAACTTTTAAAAACCAGGAAGAAGTAATGAGACATAAACTTATGGGGATTTCTCCTGGCAAATTCCATTCTAATTTACAACCTAGGACAATGACTTCCAGAAAGGCTCTGCTGCCCTAGTACCCAGATTGGGGAATGGAGAAATGCTACCTCCTTGTGGCCGTTTCCCACAACCGCAGCTTTGAACCCACTGCAAAAGGTCACGAAATTTTCACCAACTTGCAGTTCTGTAAATGACACCTGCCCTCCAGAAAATTTCTGGGGTCAAAAATCGACCAGAAAATTCAAAAGAGGGCAACCTTCGAAGAAGACAATTTCAAGAGCTATATTGTACTCACGGTTTTTTTCTTTTAAGAGAAAAGACAAAGGCGTAGGAATATGATGAATTGTAAAAAATTTAATGACATGCATACCCATATGACAAAAACCTATCAGCTCAGAGCAGTCAGAATGGCCATTAGGAAAAATGCTGCAAAAAATAAACGGTGAAGGGAGTGTGGAGAAATGCGTACCCTCGGTTGTAAGGGGGTCATGTAAAGAGCCACTAATGAAAACACAGTGTAGGTGCTTTGAAAAGGGAAACATTGAGCTACCAGTCAATCAAGCACAACCACTGCTTGGCCTATCACCTGAGAAAATGAGAATCAAAAAGTCACAGGCTGGCAAACCTGTACGCCAGCAAGATTTACCATAGCCAGCACTTGGAAGCAATGAAAATGTCCATCAACCGAGGAATGCCCCAAGAAGAAGTGGTCCGCGTACACAATGGAATATTACTCTAATAATAAATATAAATTAAATTTAAAAACAAACAAAAGCAAGGAGACATCAACATTTGTGGGTTTATCCGGGCACATTGCACTCTAATTTATAACCGAAGAACACCACTGGCCGGTAGGTCTGTTTCCCTAGTACCAGCAAGGGGAATGTAGAAAGGCTGCTGCTCTCTGGCCGTTACCTGCAAAAGCAGGTTTAAAGCCTGAGCTAATGGTCACTTCATATGAACAAGTACTGCAGGGCTGTAAATGAAACCTGCCCTCAAAGTGTCTTGAGGGAGATAATGGCCAAAATATTTCAAATGGTGACACATACTTTAAGAAAACACTTTGAAGAAATAAGCTCTAATCACAGCTGGAAATATAAAAAAGGACATGCCTTAAAGCTCAATTTCAATGCATTATGAGACACATGCAAATTCAACCACAAAGAGGTATCAGCTCACACCACTCAGAATAACCATCAGCAAAAACTACAAAGAATAAATCCTGAAGGCGCTGGGAAGAAATACATACCCTCCACTTTAAGTGGGACGTAACCTGGAAAGAGCCACTAAGGAGAACAGAATAGAGGTGCCTTTAAAAGGTAAACATTGAGCTACCGTATGATCCAGCAGACCTATTCCTGGACCTATAAACTAAGAAGACAGAATTGGAAGGACACAGGCACGCAAATCTGCTTTGCATAGTATTACAATAGCCAAGATATGGAAGTAACCAAAAAGTCCACCGACAGATGGGTGGACAAAGAAGAACTGCTACCTGTACAGATGGAATATGAGCTAGTGAAAAAAATGAAACAATGCCATTTCCAGCACCATAGATGAGTCTAGAAGTAATCACGCAACTTGGAGTAAGCGAGAAAGCGAAAAACACATATCCTATCATATCACATATAGGTGTTACCTAAAAAATGATACAAACAAAGATATTTCCACAGAGAAACACTTTCATAGATTCATTAAAAAACTTACGGTTCACCAAATGGACAGGTGTGAGGATTGGATACATTACCATATTGAGGTTAACAGAGCGATACAAACACATGTGAAATATAGAATCACCAAAGACCTACGCAATACCACGAGAAGACTGCTCAACATTGTGTCATAACCTACAAGGGAGAAGGATCCGAAGAAGAACAGATATATGGATATGTGTGAAAGAACCACATCTTGCACACCTAGAACAAACAAAACATTGTAATCAAGTTTGCTGTGAGAAAAAATAAAAATTAAGTTAAAAATACCAACAAGAAGTAAGGAGACATAAACTTAAAGGGCTTTTTCCTCGCACATTCCGTTCTAATTTACAACCTAGAACACCACTTCCAGTAAGGCTCTGTTGCCCTAGTAACCAGATTTGGTAAAGGAGAAATGCTGCCACCTTGTGGCCGATTCCCGCAAGAGCAGCTTTTAACCCACAGCTAATGGTCACTTACCATTCACAAGGACTCAGGGCTGTAAAGGACACCTGCCCTCAAAACTGTGCTGAGGTAGGGAATGGATAAAAAAATTCAAAACGGGCAAAATGTTCACGAAGATAGTATGAAGAGGTAAGTTTTACTCACTCTCTTTTTAAAGAAAGGAAAATGGATAAAAGCTCAGCCTCAGGAAGAATTAGACTCATGCAATCTAATCTACAAAAAGTTTTCAACTCACACCAGTCGACTGACCATTGGCAAAGAGTCTACAAACAATAAATGCTGAAGAGGTTTTAGAGAACTGTGTACCCTCTAGCTGCTGGTGAGATGTAAAAGGGTTAAACGCTCATAATGAGAACAGAAAGGAGCTGCGTTGAAAAGGAAAAATTGAGGTACCATTCAATCCAGCAGGCGCACCAAAGGGCCTCTCACCTGAGAAGACCAGAATGAAGAAGACCCGGGCTGCAAAAGCTGCACTGCAGCCTTATTCACAATAGACAAGACAGTGAAGCAACCAAGATGTCCATCAACAGATGAAAGGATAAAGAAGAAGTGGTCCATGTACACAATGAATACTAGCCATGGAAAACAATGAAACACTGCTCTTTGAGGCACCATAGATGATCCTGGAGATAATCGCAGAACATGAGGTAAGTCGGAAAGCAAAAGTCCTATATCCTATGATATCACTTATAGGCGTTATCTAATAACTGACACAAATGAACATATTTCCACAGAGAAAGTCAATCACAGACTTATTAAAAAAAAAACTATGCTTATCTAAAAGGAAAGGTGGGGGGAATGGATACATGAAGATTAGCGTTACCATAGGTATACAAATACATATTATATACATATATCAAAAAGACCGACCATATAGCAAGGAAGGTTTACGGAACACTCTGTAATAATTTACACGGGAAGAGGATCTCTACATAAATAGGTATATAGAATATGTAGATGAACCAGAGTGTGGACACCTGGGACAAGCAACATTCTAACCATTACCCCAATTGAAAAAATTAAAACAACGAACTAGGAGTAATGAGACATAAACTTATGGGGGGTTTTCCTGGCACATTCCATCCAAATTGAAAACCTAGGCAGACAACTTCCAGAACGGCTCTGCTGCCCTAGTACCCAGATTTGGGAATCGAGAAATGCTGCATCCTTGTGGCCGTTTCCCACAACAGCAGCTTTGAACCCACTGCAAAAGGTCACTAATTATTCACCAATTGCAGGTCTGTAAATGACACCGGCCCTCCAAAAAATACTGAGGTCGAATATCGAACAAAAAAGTCTAGAGTGCAACCCTCCAAAAAAGAAAATTTGAAGAGGTATATTATACTCACACTTTTTTTCTTTTTTCTTTTAACAGAAAAGAAAAAGGCGTGGAAAAATGATGAATTGTAGGAATTTTTACAGACATGTAAACCCAAATTACAAAAACCTATCAGCTCACACCAGTCAGAATGGCCATCAACAAAAATGCTGCAAACAAGAAATGCTGACGTGATTGTGGAGAAATGCGTACCCTCGATTCTAAGGGGGACGTGGTAAGAGCCACTAATGAAAGCACAATTGAGGTGCCTTGAAAAGGTAAACGTTGAGCTACCATACCAGTCAATCAATCATACCCACTGCTGGGTCTATCCCCTGAGAAAAGGAAAATCAAAAATCACAGGCTGGCAATCCTGCACTCCAGCAATATTTACCATAGGCAACACTTGGAAGCAACGAAAATGTCCATCAACAGAGGAATGCACCAAGAAGAAGTGGTCCATGTACACAATGGAATATTAGCCATGAAAAACATTGAAGCACTGCTCTTTGAGGCACCATAGATGAGCCTGGAGATAATCACAAAACATGAAGTAGGTCGGAAAGCAAAACACCTATATCCTATATTATCACTTATGGCATTATCTAATAACTGGCACAGATGAACATATTTCCAAAGAGAAAGACACTCACAGGCTTAGAAAACAAACTATGCTCATCTGAAAGGAAAGGAGGGGGGAAATTGAGAAATGGAGATTAGTGTTACTATACATATACAAATACATATTATATACATGTATCAAAAAGACCGAACATATAGCAAGGGAGGTCGACGGAACACTGTAATATTTTACATGGGAAGAGGATCTGTACATTAATAGACATACATAATGTACAAATGAACCAGATTGTGTACACCTAGGACAAACAATATTCTAAACTTTACCCAGATTAAAAAACTTTTAAAAACCAGGAAGAAGTAATGAGACATAAACTTATGGGGATTTCTCCTGGCAAATTCCATTCTAATTTACAACCTAGGACAATGACTTCCAGAAAGGCTCTGCTGCCCTAGTACCCAGATTGGGGAATGGAGAAATGCTACCTCCTTGTGGCCGTTTCCCACAACCGCAGCTTTGAACCCACTGCAAAAGGTCACGAAATTTTCACCAACTTGCAGTTCTGTAAATGACACCTGCCCTCCAGAAAATTTCTGGGGTCAAAAATCGACCAGAAAATTCAAAAGAGGGCAACCTTCGAAGAAGACAATTTCAAGAGCTATATTGTACTCACGGTTTTTTTCTTTTAAGAGAAAAGACAAAGGCGTAGGAATATGATGAATTGTAAAAAATTTAATGACATGCATACCCATATGACAAAAACCTATCAGCTCAGAGCAGTCAGAATGGCCATTAGGAAAAATGCTGCAAAAAATAAACGGTGAAGGGAGTGTGGAGAAATGCGTACCCTCGGTTGTAAGGGGGTCATGTAAAGAGCCACTAATGAAAACACAGTGTAGGTGCTTTGAAAAGGGAAACATTGAGCTACCAGTCAATCAAGCACAACCACTGCTTGGCCTATCACCTGAGAAAATGAGAATCAAAAAGTCACAGGCTGGCAAACCTGTACGCCAGCAAGATTTACCATAGCCAGCACTTGGAAGCAATGAAAATGTCCATCAACCGAGGAATGCCCCAAGAAGAAGTGGTCCGCGTACACAATGGAATATTACTCTAATAATAAATATAAATTAAATTTAAAAACAAACAAAAGCAAGGAGACATCAACATTTGTGGGTTTATCCGGGCACATTGCACTCTAATTTATAACCGAAGAACACCACTGGCCGGTAGGTCTGTTTCCCTAGTACCAGCAAGGGGAATGTAGAAAGGCTGCTGCTCTCTGGCCGTTACCTGCAAAAGCAGGTTTAAAGCCTGAGCTAATGGTCACTTCATATGAACAAGTACTGCAGGGCTGTAAATGAAACCTGCCCTCAAAGTGTCTTGAGGGAGATAATGGCCAAAATATTTCAAATGGTGACACATACTTTAAGAAAACACTTTGAAGAAATAAGCTCTAATCACAGCTGGAAATATAAAAAAGGACATGCCTTAAAGCTCAATTTCAATGCATTATGAGACACATGCAAATTCAACCACAAAGAGGTATCAGCTCACACCACTCAGAATAACCATCAGCAAAAACTACAAAGAATAAATCCTGAAGGCGCTGGGAAGAAATACATACCCTCCACTTTAAGTGGGACGTAACCTGGAAAGAGCCACTAAGGAGAACAGAATAGAGGTGCCTTTAAAAGGTAAACATTGAGCTACCGTATGATCCAGCAGACCTATTCCTGGACCTATAAACTAAGAAGACAGAATTGGAAGGACACAGGCACGCAAATCTGCTTTGCATAGTATTACAATAGCCAAGATATGGAAGTAACCAAAAAGTCCACCGACAGATGGGTGGACAAAGAAGAACTGCTACCTGTACAGATGGAATATGAGCTAGTGAAAAAAATGAAACAATGCCATTTCCAGCACCATAGATGAGTCTAGAAGTAATCACGCAACTTGGAGTAAGCGAGAAAGCGAAAAACACATATCCTATCATATCACATATAGGTGTTACCTAAAAAATGATACAAACAAAGATATTTCCACAGAGAAACACTTTCATAGATTCATTAAAAAACTTACGGTTCACCAAATGGACAGGTGTGAGGATTGGATACATTACCATATTGAGGTTAACAGAGCGATACAAACACATGTGAAATATAGAATCACCAAAGACCTACGCAATACCACGAGAAGACTGCTCAACATTGTGTCATAACCTACAAGGGAGAAGGATCCGAAGAAGAACAGATATATGGATATGTGTGAAAGAACCACATCTTGCACACCTAGAACAAACAAAACATTGTAATCAAGTTTGCTGTGAGAAAAAATAAAAATTAAGTTAAAAATACCAACAAGAAGTAAGGAGACATAAACTTAAAGGGCTTTTTCCTCGCACATTCCGTTCTAATTTACAACCTAGAACACCACTTCCAGTAAGGCTCTGTTGCCCTAGTAACCAGATTTGGTAAAGGAGAAATGCTGCCACCTTGTGGCCGATTCCCGCAAGAGCAGCTTTTAACCCACAGCTAATGGTCACTTACCATTCACAAGGACTCAGGGCTGTAAAGGACACCTGCCCTCAAAACTGTGCTGAGGTAGGGAATGGATAAAAAAATTCAAAACGGGCAAAATGTTCACGAAGATAGTATGAAGAGGTAAGTTTTACTCACTCTCTTTTTAAAGAAAGGAAAATGGATAAAAGCTCAGCCTCAGGAAGAATTAGACTCATGCAATCTAATCTACAAAAAGTTTTCAACTCACACCAGTCGACTGACCATTGGCAAAGAGTCTACAAACAATAAATGCTGAAGAGGTTTTAGAGAACTGTGTACCCTCTAGCTGCTGGTGAGATGTAAAAGGGTTAAACGCTCATAATGAGAACAGAAAGGAGCTGCGTTGAAAAGGAAAAATTGAGGTACCATTCAATCCAGCAGGCGCACCAAAGGGCCTCTCACCTGAGAAGACCAGAATGAAGAAGACCCGGGCTGCAAAAGCTGCACTGCAGCCTTATTCACAATAGACAAGACAGTGAAGCAACCAAAATGTCCATCAACAGACGAAAGGATAAAGAAGAAGTGGTCCATGTACACAATGAATACTAGCCATGGAAAACAATGAAACACTGCTCTTTGAGGCACCATAGATGATCCTGGAGATAATCGCAGAACATGAGGTAAGTCGGAAAGCAAAAGTCCTATATCCTATGATATCACTTATAGGCGTTATCTAATAACTGACACAAATGAACATATTTCCACAGAGAAAGTCAATCACAGACTTATTAAAAAAAAACTATGCTTATCTAAAAGGAAAGCTGGGGGGAATGGATACATGAAGATTAGCGTTACCATAGGTATACAAATACATATTATATACATATATCAAAAAGACCGACCATATAGCAAGGAAGGTTTACGGAACACTCTGTAATAATTTACACGGGAAGAGGATCTCTACATAAATAGGTATATAGAATATGTAGATGAACCAGAGTGTGGACACCTGGGACAAGCAACATTCTAACCATTACCCCAATTGAAAAAATTAAAACAACGAACTAGGAGTAATGAGACATAAACTTATGGGGGGTTTTCCTGGCACATTCCATCCAAATTGAAAACCTAGGCAGACAACTTCCAGAACGGCTCTGCTGCCCTAGTACCCAGATTTGGGAATCGAGAAATGCTGCATCCTTGTGGCCGTTTCCCACAACAGCAGCTTTGAACCCACTGCAAAAGGTCACTAATTATTCACCAATTGCAGGTCTGTAAATGACACCGGCCCTCCAAAAAATACTGAGGTCGAATATCGAACAAAAAAGTCTAGAGTGCAACCTTCCAAAAAAGAAAATTTGAAGAGGTATATTATACTCACACTTTTTTTCTTTTTTCTTTTAACAGAAAAGAAAAAGGCGTGGAAAAATGATGAATTGTAGGAATTTTTACAGACATGTAAACCCAAATTACAAAAACCTATCAGCTCACACCAGTCAGAATGGCCATCAACAAAAATGCTGCAAACAAGAAATGCTGACGTGATTGTGGAGAAATGCGTACCCTCGATTCTAAGGGGGACGTGGTAAGAGCCACTAATGAAAGCACAATTGAGGTGCCTTGAAAAGGTAAACGTTGAGCTACCATACCAGTCAATCAATCATACCCACTGCTGGGTCTATCCCCTGAGAAAAGGAAAATCAAAAATCACAGGCTGGCAATCCTGCACTCCAGCAATATTTACCATAGGCAACACTTGGAAGCAACGAAAATGTCCATCAACAGAGGAATGCACCAAGAAGAAGTGGTCCATGTACACAATGGAATATTAGCCATGAAAAACATTGAAGCACTGCTCTTTGAGGCACCATAGATGAGCCTGGAGATAATCACAAAACATGAAGTAGGTCGGAAAGCAAAACACCTATATCCTATATTATCACTTATGGCATTATCTAATAACTGGCACAGATGAACATATTTCCAAAGAGAAAGACACTCACAGGCTT
Organism: Balaenoptera borealis; assembly: GCF_965194805.1. NCBI lineage: Eukaryota > Metazoa > Chordata > Mammalia > Artiodactyla > Balaenopteridae > Balaenoptera > Balaenoptera borealis. The sequence goes on along the minus strand of NW_028122570.1, from coordinate 9,138 downwards.
AGAAAACAAACTATGCTCATCTGAAAGGAAAGGAGGGGGGAAATTGAGAAATGGAGATTAGTGTTACTATACATATACAAATACATATTATATACATGTATCAAAAAGACCGAACATATAGCAAGGGAGGTCGACGGAACACTGTAATATTTTACATGGGAAGAGGATCTGTACATTAATAGACATACATAATGTACAAATGAACCAGATTGTGTACACCTAGGACAAACAATATTCTAAACTTTACCCAGATTAAAAAACTTTTAAAAACCAGGAAGAAGTAATGAGACATAAACTTATGGGGATTTCTCCTGGCAAATTCCATTCTAATTTACAACCTAGGACAATGACTTCCAGAAAGGCTCTGCTGCCCTAGTACCCAGATTGGGGAATGGAGAAATGCTACCTCCTTGTGGCCGTTTCCCACAACCGCAGCTTTGAACCCACTGCAAAAGGTCACGAAATTTTCACCAACTTGCAGTTCTGTAAATGACACCTGCCCTCCAGAAAATTTCTGGGGTCAAAAATCGACCAGAAAATTCAAAAGAGGGCAACCTTCGAAGAAGACAATTTCAAGAGCTATATTGTACTCACGGTTTTTTTCTTTTAAGAGAAAAGACAAAGGCGTAGGAATATGATGAATTGTAAAAAATTTAATGACATGCATACCCATATGACAAAAACCTATCAGCTCAGAGCAGTCAGAATGGCCATTAGGAAAAATGCTGCAAAAAATAAACGGTGAAGGGAGTGTGGAGAAATGCGTACCCTCGGTTGTAAGGGGGTCATGTAAAGAGCCACTAATGAAAACACAGTGTAGGTGCTTTGAAAAGGGAAACATTGAGCTACCAGTCAATCAAGCACAACCACTGCTTGGCCTATCACCTGAGAAAATGAGAATCAAAAAGTCACAGGCTGGCAAACCTGTACGCCAGCAAGATTTACCATAGCCAGCACTTGGAAGCAATGAAAATGTCCATCAACCGAGGAATGCCCCAAGAAGAAGTGGTCCGCGTACACAATGGAATATTACTCTAATAATAAATATAAATTAAATTTAAAAACAAACAAAAGCAAGGAGACATCAACATTTGTGGGTTTATCCGGGCACATTGCACTCTAATTTATAACCGAAGAACACCACTGGCCGGTAGGTCTGTTTCCCTAGTACCAGCAAGGGGAATGTAGAAAGGCTGCTGCTCTCTGGCCGTTACCTGCAAAAGCAGGTTTAAAGCCTGAGCTAATGGTCACTTCATATGAACAAGTACTGCAGGGCTGTAAATGAAACCTGCCCTCAAAGTGTCTTGAGGGAGATAATGGCCAAAATATTTCAAATGGTGACACATACTTTAAGAAAACACTTTGAAGAAATAAGCTCTAATCACAGCTGGAAATATAAAAAAGGACATGCCTTAAAGCTCAATTTCAATGCATTATGAGACACATGCAAATTCAACCACAAAGAGGTATCAGCTCACACCACTCAGAATAACCATCAGCAAAAACTACAAAGAATAAATCCTGAAGGCGCTGGGAAGAAATACATACCCTCCACTTTAAGTGGGACGTAACCTGGAAAGAGCCACTAAGGAGAACAGAATAGAGGTGCCTTTAAAAGGTAAACATTGAGCTACCGTATGATCCAGCAGACCTATTCCTGGACCTATAAACTAAGAAGACAGAATTGGAAGGACACAGGCACGCAAATCTGCTTTGCATAGTATTACAATAGCCAAGATATGGAAGTAACCAAAAAGTCCACCGACAGATGGGTGGACAAAGAAGAACTGCTACCTGTACAGATGGAATATGAGCTAGTGAAAAAAATGAAACAATGCCATTTCCAGCACCATAGATGAGTCTAGAAGTAATCACGCAACTTGGAGTAAGCGAGAAAGCGAAAAACACATATCCTATCATATCACATATAGGTGTTACCTAAAAAATGATACAAACAAAGATATTTCCACAGAGAAACACTTTCATAGATTCATTAAAAACTTACGGTTCACCAAATGGACAGGTGTGAGGATTGGATACATTACCATATTGAGGTTAACAGAGCGATACAAACACATGTGAAATATAGAATCACCAAAGACCTACGCAATACCACGAGAAGACTGCTCAACATTGTGTCATAACCTACAAGGGAGAAGGATCCGAAGAAGAACAGATATATGGATATGTGTGAAAGAACCACATCTTGCACACCTAGAACAAACAAAACATTGTAATCAAGTTTGCTGTGAGAAAAAATAAAAATTAAGTTAAAAATACCAACAAGAAGTAAGGAGACATAAACTTAAAGGGCTTTTTCCTCGCACATTCCGTTCTAATTTACAACCTAGAACACCACTTCCAGTAAGGCTCTGTTGCCCTAGTAACCAGATTTGGTAAAGGAGAAATGCTGCCACCTTGTGGCCGATTCCCGCAAGAGCAGCTTTTAACCCACAGCTAATGGTCACTTACCATTCACAAGGACTCAGGGCTGTAAAGGACACCTGCCCTCAAAACTGTGCTGAGGTAGGGAATGGATAAAAAAATTCAAAACGGGCAAAATGTTCACGAAGATAGTATGAAGAGGTAAGTTTTACTCACTCTCTTTTTAAAGAAAGGAAAATGGATAAAAGCTCAGCCTCAGGAAGAATTAGACTCATGCAATCTAATCTACAAAAAGTTTTCAACTCACACCAGTCGACTGACCATTGGCAAAGAGTCTACAAACAATAAATGCTGAAGAGGTTTTAGAGAACTGTGTACCCTCTAGCTGCTGGTGAGATGTAAAAGGGTTAAACGCTCATAATGAGAACAGAAAGGAGCTGCGTTGAAAAGGAAAAATTGAGGTACCATTCAATCCAGCAGGCGCACCAAAGGGCCTCTCACCTGAGAAGACCAGAATGAAGAAGACCCGGGCTGCAAAAGCTGCACTGCAGCCTTATTCACAATAGACAAGACAGTGAAGCAACCAAAATGTCCATCAACAGACGAAAGGATAAAGAAGAAGTGGTCCATGTACACAATGAATACTAGCCATGGAAAACAATGAAACACTGCTCTTTGAGGCACCATAGATGATCCTGGAGATAATCGCAGAACATGAGGTAAGTCGGAAAGCAAAAGTCCTATATCCTATGATATCACTTATAGGCGTTATCTAATAACTGACACAAATGAACATATTTCCACAGAGAAAGTCAATCACAGACTTATTAAAAAAAAACTATGCTTATCTAAAAGGAAAGCTGGGGGGAATGGATACATGAAGATTAGCGTTACCATAGGTATACAAATACATATTATATACATATATCAAAAAGACCGACCATATAGCAAGGAAGGTTTACGGAACACTCTGTAATAATTTACACGGGAAGAGGATCTCTACATAAATAGGTATATAGAATATGTAGATGAACCAGAGTGTGGACACCTGGGACAAGCAACATTCTAACCATTACCCCAATTGAAAAAATTAAAACAACGAACTAGGAGTAATGAGACATAAACTTATGGGGGGTTTTCCTGGCACATTCCATCCAAATTGAAAACCTAGGCAGACAACTTCCAGAACGGCTCTGCTGCCCTAGTACCCAGATTTGGGAATCGAGAAATGCTGCATCCTTGTGGCCGTTTCCCACAACAGCAGCTTTGAACCCACTGCAAAAGGTCACTAATTATTCACCAATTGCAGGTCTGTAAATGACACCGGCCCTCCAAAAAATACTGAGGTCGAATATCGAACAAAAAAGTCTAGAGTGCAACCTTCCAAAAAAGAAAATTTGAAGAGGTATATTATACTCACACTTTTTTTCTTTTTTCTTTTAACAGAAAAGAAAAAGGCGTGGAAAAATGATGAATTGTAGGAATTTTTACAGACATGTAAACCCAAATTACAAAAACCTATCAGCTCACACCAGTCAGAATGGCCATCAACAAAAATGCTGCAAACAAGAAATGCTGACGTGATTGTGGAGAAATGCGTACCCTCGATTCTAAGGGGGACGTGGTAAGAGCCACTAATGAAAGCACAATTGAGGTGCCTTGAAAAGGTAAACGTTGAGCTACCATACCAGTCAATCAATCATACCCACTGCTGGGTCTATCCCCTGAGAAAAGGAAAATCAAAAATCACAGGCTGGCAATCCTGCACTCCAGCAATATTTACCATAGGCAACACTTGGAAGCAACGAAAATGTCCATCAACAGAGGAATGCACCAAGAAGAAGTGGTCCATGTACACAATGGAATATTAGCCATGAAAAACATTGAAGCACTGCTCTTTGAGGCACCATAGATGAGCCTGGAGATAATCACAAAACATGAAGTAGGTCGGAAAGCAAAACACCTATATCCTATATTATCACTTATGGCATTATCTAATAACTGGCACAGATGAACATATTTCCAAAGAGAAAGACACTCACAGGCTTAGAAAACAAACTATGCTCATCTGAAAGGAAAGGAGGGGGGAAATTGAGAAATGGAGATTAGTGTTACTATACATATACAAATACATATTATATACATGTATCAAAAAGACCGAACATATAGCAAGGGAGGTCGACGGAACACTGTAATATTTTACATGGGAAGAGGATCTGTACATTAATAGACATACATAATGTACAAATGAACCAGATTGTGTACACCTAGGACAAACAATATTCTAAACTTTACCCAGATTAAAAAACTTTTAAAAACCAGGAAGAAGTAATGAGACATAAACTTATGGGGATTTCTCCTGGCAAATTCCATTCTAATTTACAACCTAGGACAATGACTTCCAGAAAGGCTCTGCTGCCCTAGTACCCAGATTGGGGAATGGAGAAATGCTACCTCCTTGTGGCCGTTTCCCACAACCGCAGCTTTGAACCCACTGCAAAAGGTCACGAAATTTTCACCAACTTGCAGTTCTGTAAATGACACCTGCCCTCCAGAAAATTTCTGGGGTCAAAAATCGACCAGAAAATTCAAAAGAGGGCAACCTTCGAAGAAGACAATTTCAAGAGCTATATTGTACTCACGGTTTTTTTCTTTTAAGAGAAAAGACAAAGGCGTAGGAATATGATGAATTGTAAAAATTTAATGACATGCATACCCATATGACAAAAACCTATCAGCTCAGAGCAGTCAGAATGGCCATTAGGAAAAATGCTGCAAAAAATAAACGGTGAAGGGAGTGTGGAGAAATGCGTACCCTCGGTTGTAAGGGGGTCATGTAAAGAGCCACTAATGAAAACACAGTGTAGGTGCTTTGAAAAGGGAAACATTGAGCTACCAGTCAATCAAGCACAACCACTGCTTGGCCTATCACCTGAGAAAATGAGAATCAAAAAGTCACAGGCTGGCAAACCTGTACGCCAGCAAGATTTACCATAGCCAGCACTTGGAAGCAATGAAAATGTCCATCAACCGAGGAATGCCCCAAGAAGAAGTGGTCCGCGTACACAATGGAATATTACTCTAATAATAAATATAAATTAAATTTAAAAACAAACAAAAGCAAGGAGACATCAACATTTGTGGGTTTATCCGGGCACATTGCACTCTAATTTATAACCGAAGAACACCACTGGCCGGTAGGTCTGTTTCCCTAGTACCAGCAAGGGGAATGTAGAAAGGCTGCTGCTCTCTGGCCGTTACCTGCAAAAGCAGGTTTAAAGCCTGAGCTAATGGTCACTTCATATGAACAAGTACTGCAGGGCTGTAAATGAAACCTGCCCTCAAAGTGTCTTGAGGGAGATAATGGCCAAAATATTTCAAATGGTGACACATACTTTAAGAAAACACTTTGAAGAAATAAGCTCTAATCACAGCTGGAAATATAAAAAAGGACATGCCTTAAAGCTCAATTTCAATGCATTATGAGACACATGCAAATTCAACCACAAAGAGGTATCAGCTCACACCACTCAGAATAACCATCAGCAAAAACTACAAAGAATAAATCCTGAAGGCGCTGGGAAGAAATACATACCCTCCACTTTAAGTGGGACGTAACCTGGAAAGAGCCACTAAGGAGAACAGAATAGAGGTGCCTTTAAAAGGTAAACATTGAGCTACCGTATGATCCAGCAGACCTATTCCTGGACCTATAAACTAAGAAGACAGAATTGGAAGGACACAGGCACGCAAATCTGCTTTGCATAGTATTACAATAGCCAAGATATGGAAGTAACCAAAAAGTCCACCGACAGATGGGTGGACAAAGAAGAACTGCTACCTGTACAGATGGAATATGAGCTAGTGAAAAAAATGAAACAATGCCATTTCCAGCACCATAGATGAGTCTAGAAGTAATCACGCAACTTGGAGTAAGCGAGAAAGCGAAAAACACATATCCTATCATATCACATATAGGTGTTACCTAAAAAATGATACAAACAAAGATATTTCCACAGAGAAACACTTTCATAGATTCATTAAAAAACTTACGGTTCACCAAATGGACAGGTGTGAGGATTGGATACATTACCATATTGAGGTTAACAGAGCGATACAAACACATGTGAAATATAGAATCACCAAAGACCTACGCAATACCACGAGAAGACTGCTCAACATTGTGTCATAACCTACAAGGGAGAAGGATCCGAAGAAGAACAGATATATGGATATGTGTGAAAGAACCACATCTTGCACACCTAGAACAAACAAAACATTGTAATCAAGTTTGCTGTGAGAAAAAATAAAAATTAAGTTAAAAATACCAACAAGAAGTAAGGAGACATAAACTTAAAGGGCTTTTCCTCGCACATTCCGTTCTAATTTACAACCTAGAACACCACTTCCAGTAAGGCTCTGTTGCCCTAGTAACCAGATTTGGTAAAGGAGAAATGCTGCCACCTTGTGGCCGATTCCCGCAAGAGCAGCTTTTAACCCACAGCTAATGGTCACTTACCATTCACAAGGACTCAGGGCTGTAAAGGACACCTGCCCTCAAAACTGTGCTGAGGTAGGGAATGGATAAAAAAATTCAAAACGGGCAAAATGTTCACGAAGATAGTATGAAGAGGTAAGTTTTACTCACTCTCTTTTTAAAGAAAGGAAAATGGATAAAAGCTCAGCCTCAGGAAGAATTAGACTCATGCAATCTAATCTACAAAAAGTTTTCAACTCACACCAGTCGACTGACCATTGGCAAAGAGTCTACAAACAATAAATGCTGAAGAGGTTTTAGAGAACTGTGTACCCTCTAGCTGCTGGTGAGATGTAAAAGGGTTAAACGCTCATAATGAGAACAGAAAGGAGCTGCGTTGAAAAGGAAAAATTGAGGTACCATTCAATCCAGCAGGCGCACCAAAGGGCCTCTCACCTGAGAAGACCAGAATGAAGAAGACCCGGCTGCAAAAGCTGCACTGCAGCCTTATTCACAATAGACAAGACAGTGAAGCAACCAAAATGTCCATCAACAGACGAAAGGATAAAGAAGAAGTGGTCCATGTACACAATGAATACTAGCCATGGAAAACAATGAAACACTGCTCTTTGAGGCACCATAGATGATCCTGGAGATAATCGCAGAACATGAGGTAAGTCGGAAAGCAAAAGTCCTATATCCTATGATATCACTTATAGGCGTTATCTAATAACTGACACAAATGAACATATTTCCACAGAGAAAGTCAATCACAGACTTATTAAAAAAAAACTATGCTTATCTAAAAGGAAAGCTGGGGGGAATGGATACATGAAGATTAGCGTTACCATAGGTATACAAATACATATTATATACATATATCAAAAAGACCGACCATATAGCAAGGAAGGTTTACGGAACACTCTGTAATAATTTACACGGGAAGAGGATCTCTACATAAATAGGTATATAGAATATGTAGATGAACCAGAGTGTGGACACCTGGGACAAGCAACATTCTAACCATTACCCCAATTGAAAAAATTAAAACAACGAACTAGGAGTAATGAGACATAAACTTATGGGGGGTTTTCCTGGCACATTCCATCCAAATTGAAAACCTAGGCAGACAACTTCCAGAACGGCTCTGCTGCCCTAGTACCCAGATTTGGGAATCGAGAAATGCTGCATCCTTGTGGCCGTTTCCCACAACAGCAGCTTTGAACCCACTGCAAAAGGTCACTAATTATTCACCAATTGCAGGTCTGTAAATGACACCGGCCCTCCAAAAAATACTGAGGTCGAATATCGAACAAAAAAGTCTAGAGTGCAACCTTCCAAAAAAGAAAATTTGAAGAGGTATATTATACTCACACTTTTTTTCTTTTTTCTTTTAACAGAAAAGAAAAAGGCGTGGAAAAATGATGAATTGTAGGAATTTTTACAGACATGTAAACCCAAATTACAAAACCTATCAGCTCACACCAGTCAGAATGGCCATCAACAAAAATGCTGCAAACAAGAAATGCTGACGTGATTGTGGAGAAATGCGTACCCTCGATTCTAAGGGGGACGTGGTAAGAGCCACTAATGAAAGCACAATTGAGGTGCCTTGAAAAGGTAAACGTTGAGCTACCATACCAGTCAATCAATCATACCCACTGCTGGGTCTATCCCCTGAGAAAAGGAAAATCAAAAATCACAGGCTGGCAATCCTGCACTCCAGCAATATTTACCATAGGCAACACTTGGAAGCAACGAAAATGTCCATCAACAGAGGAATGCACCAAGAAGAAGTGGTCCATGTACACAATGGAATATTAGCCATGAAAAACATTGAAGCACTGCTCTTTGAGGCACCATAGATGAGCCTGGAGATAATCACAAAACATGAAGTAGGTCGGAAAGCAAAACACCTATATCCTATATTATCACTTATGGCATTATCTAATAACTGGCACAGATGAACATATTTCCAAAGAGAAAGACACTCACAGGCTTAGAAACAAACTATGCTCATCTGAAAGGAAAGGAGGGGGGAAATTGAGAAATGGAGATTAGTGTTACTATACATATACAAATACATATTATATACATGTATCAAAAAGACCGAACATATAGCAAGGGAGGTCGACGGAACACTGTAATATTTTACATGGGAAGAGGATCTGTACATTAATAGACATACATAATGTACAAATGAACCAGATTGTGTACACCTAGGACAAACAATATTCTAAACTTTACCCAGATTAAAAAACTTTTAAAAAACCAGG
>NW_028122571.1:0-98876 GCF_965194805.1 Balaenoptera borealis | reverse complement strand
AAACAAAGACAGTGAAAGAGAGAGAAATTCTTACACAATGCGTTCAGGGGCTGTGATGCAACCTGGATTGACCATATCTAGACGCACAGCTGGATGAGACATAAGGGTGGACACTCTTGGGGCTGAGAGGTTTGGTGAGGTTGGGTGAGCAAACGCAGACCCTTTAAAGGAATACTGCGTGGTACCCATCGCATGGGTCCCAAATCTCCAGGTTCAAGGGCATCTTCCTACATCAAAAACATGCATGAGAAACCCAGAAGATGGTACACCGTGTGATGGGGAAAGGTTTCTAAAACGCACCTCATTTCTCATCTCCTTGTGCCCGGGTTCGCCATTCCAGCCGCTTTACTAGCAAGCTCCCTACTTGGAGCATCAGCACCTTTAACCTCCTGTTCCATACAGGTTGCAATTTGTCCTGAGGATAAACGGGAAGACGTGGAACCAACGAGAGACTAGCTCTTGGTGTTGGGACAGGCACAGGTCACTCTATTTTCCCATCAGAAAGAAGAATTAACCACAGGCTCAGCCTGCCCCCCGGAACCAGAACAGGGCCTGAAGCCATTCTGCGATTTTGTGGCCAGCTCCCATAAAAACGAGTTGTAAAATGGAGGTTCAGGGCACTGCAATTCACAAACCTGCAGAGTTATAAATGATAACTCTCGTCCACAAATATATTGAGGGAAGGCAAAGAAGAGGATTTGAAATCAAGGCAGAATTGCAGGAAACAGATTTCAGGAGGTAGATACGAATCACCTTTAAAGCACATGAAAAGCGGCAAAACGTTGACAATGATGCCCTTGGCCAAAAAGGGCGTATGCGTTTTTTCCTGAATATATTCAGGAAAAAACGCATACGCCCTTTTTGGCCAACCAAGGAACCTGGAAAGGCATATCAGCGCTACAAAGAAGTCTCGCTTCCCATCGGTCAAAAGGGCCATGCTGAAAAAAGTGTCAAAACCAGAAATGCAGGACAGGCCATGGAGAAATGGGAGCCTTGCTACACTGATGGGCGGGATGTAAATTGCCAAGAGCCACTCTGGAGAAGTGTCCGGTGAGTCCTGAAACATCTGAAAAACACAGCTTAGAGAGCATAGGGCACTTCCACTCATGGGGGTATAAATTGGGAAAATGAAAAATCAGCAAGACACAAGCACCCCAAAGTTGAGGGCTGCTCTGTTGACAAGGACCTCCACTTCATTCCACCTTAAATATCCCAGGAAAGAGAAAAATGGATAAAGAAGTTGTGGTCCTTATGTACAATGGAATATCACTCAGCCAGGAAATCAATGTCGTAAGGTTAGTAGCAGCATGATGAGTGGATTTAGGTACGACGATTCTAAGTGAAATAAGTCACACAGAAAAGGACACTTCTCATAAGGTATCACTGATAGAGGGAATGTAAAAACCGTTACACTTGAACTGAATTACAAAACAGAACAGAGTCACACATGCAGAAAACACACTATGGCTGCTTAACGGGAAAGGTGAGGTGGGGTGATACATAAAACAAGGGTATCAAATTAGCTCAGATACCGTTCCATAAACCCAATATGTAATAGACAAGACCTACTCCTTGCTCAGAGAACTGGACTCAACACGCCCTATTCACCACACTAGAATATATCTGACTAATAATAATCGTAAAACCTATGTATTGATATCTCTCTGTTAGTGTGTCAAGTGGGTGTAAAGCGGCATAAACACAGCAGTGAAAAGCAGCTAAACCCCATTATAAAAATAAATTACTTTGAAACACCCATGAAACAAAGACAGTGAAAGAGAGAGAAATTCTTACACAATGAGTTCAGGGGCTGTGATGCAACCTGGATTGACCATATCTAGACGCACAGCTGGATGAGACATAAGGGTGGACACTCTTGGGGCTGAGAGGTTTGGTGAGGTTGGGTGAGCAAACGCAGACCCTTTAAAGTAATACTGCGTGGTACCCATCGCATGGGTCCCAAATCTCCAGGTTCAAGGGCATCTTCCTACATCAAAAACATGCATGAGAAACCCAGAAGATGGTACACCGTGTGATGGGGAAAGGTTTCTAAAACGCACCTCATTTCTCATCTCCTTGTGCCCGGGTTCGCCATTCCAGCCGCTTTACTAGCAAGCTCCCTACTTGGAGCATCAGCACCTTTAACCTCCTGTTCCATGCAGGTTGCAATTTGTCCTGAGGATAAACGGGAAGACGTGGAACCAACGAGAGACTAGCTCTTGGTGTTGGGACAGGCACAGGTCACTCTATTTTCCCATCAGAAAGAAGAATTAACCACAGGCTCAGCCTGCCCCCCGGAACCAGAACAGGGCCTGAAGCCATTCTGCGATTTTGCGGCCAGCTCCCATAAAAACGAGTTGTAAAATGGAGGTTCAGGGCACTGCAATTCACAAACCTGCAGAGTTATAAATGATAACTCTCGTCCACAAATACATTGAGGGAAGGCAAAGAAGAGGATTTGAAATCAAGGCAGAATTGCAGGAAACAGATTTCAGGAGGTAGATACGAATCGCCTTTAAAGCACATGAGAAGCGGCAAAACGTTGACAATGATGCCCTTGGCCAAAAAGGGCGTATGCGTTTTTTCCTGAATATATTCAGGAAAAAACGCATACGCCCTTTTTGGCCAACCAAGCAACCTGGAAAGGCAAATCAGCGCTACAAACAAGTCTCGCTTCCCATCGGTCAAAAGGGCCATGCTGAAAAAAGTGTCAAAACCAGAAATGCAGGACAGGCCATGGAGAAATGGGAGCCTTGCTACACTGATGGGCGGGATGTAAATTGCCAAGAGCCACTCCGGAGAAGTGTCCGGTGAGTCCTGAAACATCTGAAAAACACAGCTTAGAGAGCATAGGGCACTTCCACTCATGGGGGTATAAATTGGGAAAATTAAAAATCAGCAAGACACAAGCACCCCAAAGTTTAGGGCTGCTCTGTTGACCAGGACCTCCACTTCATTCCACCTTCAATATCCCAGGAAAGAGAAAAATGGATAAAGAAGTTGTGGTCCTTATGTACAATGGAATACCACTCAGCCATGAAATCAATGTCGTAAGGTTAGTAGCAGCATGATGAGTGGATTTAGGTACGACGATTCTAAGTGAAATAAGTCACACAGAAAAGGACACTTCTCATAAGGTATCACTGATAGAGGGAATGTAAAAACCGTTACACTTGAACTGAATTACAAAACAGAACAGAGTCACACATGCAGAAAACACACTATGGCTGCTTAACGGGAAAGGTGAGGTGGGGTGATACATAAAACAAGGGTATCAAATTAGCTCAGATACCGTTCCATAAACCCAATATGTAATAGACAAGACCTACTCCTTGCTCAGAGAACTGGACTCAACACGCCCTATTCACCGCACAAGAATATATCTGACTAATAATAATCGTAAAACCTATGTATTGATATCTCTCTGTTATTGTGTCAAGTGGGTGTAAAGCGGCATAAACACAGCAGTGAAAAGCAGCTAAACCCCATTATAAAAATAAATTACTTTGAAACACCCATGAAACAAAGACAGTGAAAGAGAGAGAAATTCTTACACAATGCGTTCAGGGGCTGTGATGCAACCTGGATTGACCATATCTAGACGCACAGCTGGATGAGACATAAGGGTGGACATTCTTGGGGCTGAGAGGTTTGGTGAGGTTGGGTGAGCAAACGCAGACCCTTTAAAGTAATACTGTGTGGTACCCATCGCATGGGTCCCAAATCTCCAGGTTCAAGGACATCTTCCTACATCGAAAACATGCATGAGAAACCCAGAAGATGGTACACCGTGTGATGGGGAAAGGTTTCTAAAACGCACCTCATTTCTCATCTCCTTGTGCCCGGGTTCGCCATTCCAGCCGCTTTACTAGCAAGCTCCCTACTTGGAGCATCAGCACCTTTAACCTCCTGTTCCATGCAGGTTGCAATTTGTCCTGAGGATAAACGGGAAGACGTGGAACCAACGAGAGACTAGCTCTTGGTGTTGGGACAGGCACAGGTCACTCTATTTTCCCATCAGAAAGAAGAATTAACCACAGGCTCAGCCTGCCCCCCGGAACCAGAACAGGGCCTGAAGCCATTCTGCAATTTTGCGGCCAGCTCCCATAAAAACGAGTTGTAAAATGGAGGTTCAGGGCACTGCAATTCACAAACCTGCAGAGTTATAAATGATAACTCTCGTCCACAAATATATTGAGGGAAGGCAAAGAAGCGGATTTGAAATCAAGGAAGAATTGCAGGAAACAGATTTCAGGAGGTAGATACGAATCGCCTTTAAAGCACATGAGAAGCGGCAAAACGTTGACAATGATGCCCTTGGCCAAAAAGGGCGTATGCGTTTTTTCCTGAATATATTCAGGAAAAAACGCATACGCCCTTTTTGGCCAACCAAGCAACCTGGAAAGGCAAATCAGAGCTACAAAGAAGTCTCGCTTCCCATCGGTCAAAAGGGCCATGCTGAAAAAAGTGTCAAAACCAGAAATGCAGGACAGGCCATGGAGAAATGGGAGCCTTGCTACACTGATGGGCGTGATGTAAATTGCCAAAAGCCACTCCGGAGAAGTGTCCGGTGAGTCCTGAAACATCTGAAAAACACAGCTTAGAGAGCATAGGGCACTTCCACTCATGGGGGTATAAATTGGGAAAATTAAAAATCAGCAAGACACAAGCACCCCAAAGTTTAGGGCTGCTCTGTTGACCAGGACCTCCACTTCATTCCACCTTCAATATCCCAGGAAAGAGAAAAATGGATAAAGAAGTTGTGGTCCTTATGTACAATGGAATACCACTCAGCCATGAAATCAATGTCGTAAGGTTAGTAGCAGCATGATGAGTGGATTTAGGTACGACGATTCTAAGTGAAATAAGTCACACAGAAAAGGACACTTCTCATAAGGTATCACTGATAGAGGGAATGTAAAAACCGTTACACTTGAACTGAATTACAAAACAGAACAGAGTCACACATGCAGAAAACACACTATGGCTGCTTAACGGGAAAGGTGAGGTGGGGTGATACATAAAACAAGGGTATCAAATTAGCTCAGATACCGTTCCATAAACCCAATATGTAATAGACAAGACCTACTCCTTGCTCAGAGAACTGGACTCAACACGCCCTATTCACCGCACAAGAATATATCTGACTAATAATAATCGTAAAACCTATGTATTGATATCTCTCTGTTATTGTGTCAAGTGGGTGTAAAGCGGCATAAACACAGCAGTGAAAAGCAGCTAAACCCCATTATAAAAATAAATTACTTTGAAACACCCATGAAACAAAGACAGTGAAAGAGAGAGAAATTCTTACACAATGCGTTCAGGGGCTGTGATGCAACCTGGATTGACCATATCTAGACGCACAGCTGGATGAGACATAAGGGTGGACACTCTTGGGGCTGAGAGGTTTGGTGAGGTTGGGTGAGCAAACGCAGACCCTTTAAAGTAATACTGCGTGGTACCCATCGCATGGGTCCCAAATCTCCAGGTTCAAGGACATCTTCCTACATCGAAAACATGCATGAGAAACCCAGAAGATGGTACACCGTGTGATGGGGAAAGGTTTCTAAAACGCACCTCATTTCTCATCTCCTTGTGCCCGGGTTCGCCATTCCAGCCGCTTTACTAGCAAGCTCCCTACTTGGAGCATCAGCACCTTTAACCTCCTGTTCCATGCAGGTTGCAATTTGTCCTGAGGATAAACGGGAAGACGTGGAACCAACGAGAGACTAGCTCTTGGTGTTGAGACAGGCACAGGTCACTCTATTTTCCCATCAGAAAGAAGAATTAACCACAGGCTCAGCCTGCCCCCCGGAACCAGAAGAGGGCCTGAAGCCATTCTGCAATTTTGCGGCCAGCTACCATAAAAACGAGTTGTAAAATGGAGGTTCAGGGCACTGCAATTCACAAACCTGCAGAGTTATAAATGATAACTCTCGTCCACAAATATATTGAGGGAAGGCAAAGAAGCGGATTTGAAATCAAGGCAGAATTGCAGGAAACAGATTTCAGGAGGTAGATACGAATCGCCTTTAAAGCACATGAGAAGCGGCAAAACGTTGACAATGATGCCCTTGGCCAAAAAGGGCGTATGCGTTTTTTCCTGAATATATTCAGGAAAAAACGCATACGCCCTTTTTGGCCAACCAAGCAACCTGGAAAGGCAAATCAGCGCTACAAACAAGTCTCGTTTCCCATCGGTCCAAAGGGCCATGCTGAAAAAAGTGTCAAAACCAGAAATGCAGGACAGGCCATGGAGAAATGGGAGCCTTGCTACACTGATGGGCGGGATGTAAATTGCCAAGAGCCACTCCGGAGAAGTGTCCGGTGAGTCCTGAAACATCTGAAAAACACAGCTTAGAGAGCATAGGGCACTTCCACTCATGGGGGTATAAATTGGGAAAATTAAAAATCAGCAAGACACAAGCACCCCAAAGTTTAGGGCTGCTCTCTTGACCAGGACCTCCACTTCATTCCACCTTAAATATCCCAGGAAAGAGAAAAATGGGTAAAGAAGTTGTGGTCCTTATGTACAATGGAATATCACTCAGCCATGAAATCAATGTCGTAAGGTTAGTAGCAGCATGATGAGTGGATTTAGGTACGACGATTCTAAGTGAAATAAGTCACACAGAAAAGGACACTTCTCATAAGGTATCACTGATAGAGGGAATGTAAAAACCGTTACACTTGAACTGAATTACAAAACAGAACAGAGTCACACATGCAGAAAACACACTATGGCTGCTTAACGGGAAAGGTGAGGTGGGGTGATACATAAAACAAGGGTATCAAATTAGCTCAGATACCGTTCCATAAACCCAATATGTAATAGACAAGACCTACTCCTTGCTCAGAGAACTGGACTCAACACGCCCTATTCACCGCACAAGAATATATCTGACTAATAATAATCGTAAAACCTATGTATTGATATCTCTCTGTTAGTGTGTCAAGTGGGTGTAAAGCGGCATAAACACAGCAGTGAAAAGCAGCTAAACCCCATTATAAAAATAAATTACTTTGAAACACCTATGAAACAAAGACAGTGAAAGAGAGAGAAATTCTTACACAATGCGTTCAGGGGCTGTGAAGCAACCTGGATTGACCATATCTAGACGCACAGCTGGATGAGACATAAGGGTGGACACTCTTGGGGCTGAGAGGTTTGGTGAGGTTGGGTGAGCAAACGCAGACCCTTTAAAGGAATACTGCGTGGTACCCATCGCATGGGTCCCAAATCTCCAGGTTCAAGGGCATCTTCCTACATCAAAAACATGCATGAGAAACCCAGAAGATGGTACACCGTGTGATGGGGAAAGGTTTCTAAAACGCACCTCATTTCTCATCTCCTTGTGCCCGGGTTTGCCATTCCAGCCGCTTTACTAGAAAGCTCCCTACTTGGAGCATCAGCACCTTTAACCTCCTGTTCCATACAGGTTGCAATTTGTCCTGAGGATAAACGGGAAGACGTGGAACCAACGAGAGACTAGCTCTTGGTGTTGGGACAGGCACAGGTCACTCTATTTTCCCATCAGAAAGAAGAATTAACCACAGGCTCAGCCTGCCCCCCGGAACCAGAACAGGGCCTGAAGCCATTCTGCGATTTTGCGGCCAGCTCCCATAAAAACGAGTTGTAAAATGGAGGTTCAGGGCACTGCAATTCACAAACCTGCAGAGTTATAAATGATAACTCTCGTCCACAAATATATTGAGGGAAGGCAAAGAAGAGGATTTGAAATCAAGGCAGAATTGCAGGAAACAGATTTCAGGAGGTAGATACGAATCGCCTTTAAAGCACATGAAAAGCGGCAAAACGTTGACAATGATGCCCTTGGCCAAAAAGGGCGTATGCGTTTTTTCCTGAATATATTCAGGAAAAAACGCATACGCCCTTTTTGGCCAACCAAGCAACCTGGAAAGGCAAATCAGCGCTACAAAGAAGTCTCGCTTCCCATCGGTCAAAAGGGCCATGCTGAAAAAAGTGTCAAAACCAGAAATGCAGGACAGGCCATGGAGAAATGGGAGCCTTGCTACACTGATGGGCGGGATGTAAATTGCCAAGAGCCACTCTGGAGAAGTGTCCGGTGAGTCCTGAAACATCTGAAAAACACAGCTTAGAGAGCATAGGGCACTTCCACTCATGGGGGTATAAATTGGGAAAATTAAAAATCAGCAAGACACAAGCACCGCAAAGTTTAGGGCTGCTCTGTTGAGCAGGACCTCCACTTCATTCCACCTTAAATATCCCAGGAAAGAGAAAAATGGAGAAAGAAGTTGTGGTCCTTATGTACATTGGAATATCACTCAGCCAGGAAATAAATGTCGTAAGGTTAGTAGCAGCATGATGAGTGGATTTAGGTACGACGATTCTAAGTGAAATAAGTCACACAGAAAAGGACACTTCTCATAAGGTATCACTGATAGAGGGAATGTAAAAACCGTTACACTTGAACTGAATTACAAAACAGAACAGAGTCACACATGCAGAAAATACACTATGGCTGCTTAACGGGAAAGGTGAGGTGGGGTGATACATAAAACAAGGGTATCAAATTAGCTCAGATACCGTTCCATAAACCCAATATGTAATAGACAAGACCTATTCCTTGCTCAGAGAACTGGACTCAACACGCCCTATTCACCGCACAAGAATATATCTGACTAATAATAATCGTAAAACCTATGTATTGATATCTCTCTGTTAGTGTGTCAAGTGGGTGTAAAGCGGCATAAACACAGCAGTGAAAAGCAGCTAAACCCCATTATAAAAATAAATTACTTTGAAACACCCATGAAACAAAGACAGTGAAAGAGAGAGAAATTCTTACACAATGCGTTCAGGGGCTGTGATGCAACCTGGATTGACCATATCTAGACGCACAGCTGGATGAGACATAAGGGTGGACACTCTTGGGGCTGAGAGGTTTGGTGAGGTTGGGTGAGCAAACGCAGACCCTTTAAAGGAATACTGCGTGGTACCCATCGCATGGGTCCCAAATCTCCAGGTTCAAGGGCATCTTCCTACATCAAAAACATGCATGAGAAACCCAGAAGATGGTACACCGTGTGATGGGGAAAGGTTTCTAAAACGCACCTCATTTCTCATCTCCTTGTGCCCGGGTTCGCCATTCCAGCCGCTTTACTAGCAAGCTCCCTACTTGGAGCATCAGCACCTTTAACCTCCTGTTCCATACAGGTTGCAATTTGTCCTGAGGATAAACGGGAAGACGTGGAACCAACGAGAGACTAGCTCTTGGTGTTGGGACAGGCACAGGTCACTCTATTTTCCCATCAGAAAGAAGAATTAACCACAGGCTCAGCCTGCCCCCCGGAACCAGAACAGGGCCTGAAGCCATTCTGCGATTTTGTGGCCAGCTCCCATAAAAACGAGTTGTAAAATGGAGGTTCAGGGCACTGCAATTCACAAACCTGCAGAGTTATAAATGATAACTCTCGTCCACAAATATATTGAGGGAAGGCAAAGAAGAGGATTTGAAATCAAGGCAGAATTGCAGGAAACAGATTTCAGGAGGTAGATACGAATCACCTTTAAAGCACATGAAAAGCGGCAAAACGTTGACAATGATGCCCTTGGCCAAAAAGGGCGTATGCGTTTTTTCCTGAATATATTCAGGAAAAAACGCATACGCCCTTTTTGGCCAACCAAGGAACCTGGAAAGGCATATCAGCGCTACAAAGAAGTCTCGCTTCCCATCGGTCAAAAGGGCCATGCTGAAAAAAGTGTCAAAACCAGAAATGCAGGACAGGCCATGGAGAAATGGGAGCCTTGCTACACTGATGGGCGGGATGTAAATTGCCAAGAGCCACTCTGGAGAAGTGTCCGGTGAGTCCTGAAACATCTGAAAAACACAGCTTAGAGAGCATAGGGCACTTCCACTCATGGGGGTATAAATTGGGAAAATGAAAAATCAGCAAGACACAAGCACCCCAAAGTTGAGGGCTGCTCTGTTGACAAGGACCTCCACTTCATTCCACCTTAAATATCCCAGGAAAGAGAAAAATGGATAAAGAAGTTGTGGTCCTTATGTACAATGGAATATCACTCAGCCAGGAAATCAATGTCGTAAGGTTAGTAGCAGCATGATGAGTGGATTTAGGTACGACGATTCTAAGTGAAATAAGTCACACAGAAAAGGACACTTCTCATAAGGTATCACTGATAGAGGGAATGTAAAAACCGTTACACTTGAACTGAATTACAAAACAGAACAGAGTCACACATGCAGAAAACACACTATGGCTGCTTAACGGGAAAGGTGAGGTGGGGTGATACATAAAACAAGGGTATCAAATTAGCTCAGATACCGTTCCATAAACCCAATATGTAATAGACAAGACCTACTCCTTGCTCAGAGAACTGGACTCAACACGCCCTATTCACCACACTAGAATATATCTGACTAATAATAATCGTAAAACCTATGTATTGATATCTCTCTGTTAGTGTGTCAAGTGGGTGTAAAGCGGCATAAACACAGCAGTGAAAAGCAGCTAAACCCCATTATAAAAATAAATTACTTTGAAACACCCATGAAACAAAGACAGTGAAAGAGAGAGAAATTCTTACACAATGAGTTCAGGGGCTGTGATGCAACCTGGATTGACCATATCTAGACGCACAGCTGGATGAGACATAAGGGTGGACACTCTTGGGGCTGAGAGGTTTGGTGAGGTTGGGTGAGCAAACGCAGACCCTTTAAAGTAATACTGCGTGGTACCCATCGCATGGGTCCCAAATCTCCAGGTTCAAGGGCATCTTCCTACATCAAAAACATGCATGAGAAACCCAGAAGATGGTACACCGTGTGATGGGGAAAGGTTTCTAAAACGCACCTCATTTCTCATCTCCTTGTGCCCGGGTTCGCCATTCCAGCCGCTTTACTAGCAAGCTCCCTACTTGGAGCATCAGCACCTTTAACCTCCTGTTCCATGCAGGTTGCAATTTGTCCTGAGGATAAACGGGAAGACGTGGAACCAACGAGAGACTAGCTCTTGGTGTTGGGACAGGCACAGGTCACTCTATTTTCCCATCAGAAAGAAGAATTAACCACAGGCTCAGCCTGCCCCCCGGAACCAGAACAGGGCCTGAAGCCATTCTGCGATTTTGCGGCCAGCTCCCATAAAAACGAGTTGTAAAATGGAGGTTCAGGGCACTGCAATTCACAAACCTGCAGAGTTATAAATGATAACTCTCGTCCACAAATACATTGAGGGAAGGCAAAGAAGAGGATTTGAAATCAAGGCAGAATTGCAGGAAACAGATTTCAGGAGGTAGATACGAATCGCCTTTAAAGCACATGAGAAGCGGCAAAACGTTGACAATGATGCCCTTGGCCAAAAAGGGCGTATGCGTTTTTTCCTGAATATATTCAGGAAAAAACGCATACGCCCTTTTTGGCCAACCAAGCAACCTGGAAAGGCAAATCAGCGCTACAAACAAGTCTCGCTTCCCATCGGTCAAAAGGGCCATGCTGAAAAAAGTGTCAAAACCAGAAATGCAGGACAGGCCATGGAGAAATGGGAGCCTTGCTACACTGATGGGCGGGATGTAAATTGCCAAGAGCCACTCCGGAGAAGTGTCCGGTGAGTCCTGAAACATCTGAAAAACACAGCTTAGAGAGCATAGGGCACTTCCACTCATGGGGGTATAAATTGGGAAAATTAAAAATCAGCAAGACACAAGCACCCCAAAGTTGAGGGCTGCTCTGTTGACAAGGACCTCCACTTCATTCCACCTTAAATATCCCAGGAAAGAGAAAAATGGATAAAGAAGTTGTGGTCCTTATGTACAATGGAATATCACTCAGCCATGAAATCAATGTCATAAGGTTAGTAGCAGCATGATGAGTGGATTTAGGTACGACGATTCTAAGTGAAATAAGTCACACAGAAAAGGACACTTCTCATAAGGTATCACTGATAGAGGGAATGTAAAAACCGTTACACTTGAACTGAATTACAAAACAGAACAGAGTCACACATGCAGAAAACACACTATGGCTGCTTAACGGGAAAGGTGAGGTGGGGTGATACATAAAACAAGGGTATCAAATTAGCTCAGATACTGTTCCATAAACCCAATATGTAGTAGACAAGACCTACTCCTTGCTCAGAGAACTGGACTCAACACGCCCTATTCACCGCACAAGAATATATCTGACTAGTAATAATCTTAAAACCTATGTATTGATATCTCTCTGTTAGTGTGTCAAGTGGGTGTAAAGCGGCATAAACACAGCCGTGAAAAGCAGCTAAACCCCATTATGAAAATAAATTACTTTGAAAAACCCATGAAACAACGACAGTGAAAGAGATAGAAATTCTTACACAATGAGTTCAGGGGCTGTGATGCAACCTGGATTGACCATATCTAGACCCAGAGCTGGATGAGACATAAGGGTGGACACTCTTGGGGCTGAGAGGTTTGGTGAGGTTGGGTGAGCAAACGCAGACCCTTTAAAGTAATACTGCGTGGTACCCATCGCATGGGTCCCAAATCTCCAGCTTCAAGGGCATCTTCCTACATCGAAAACATGCATGAGAAACCCAGAAGATGGTACACCGTGTGATGGGGAAAGGTTTCTAAAACGCACCTCATTTCTCATCTCCTTGTGCCCGGGTTCGCCATTCCAGCCGCTTTACTAGCAAGCTCCCTACTTGGAGCATCAGCACCTTTAACCTCCTGTTCCGTACAGGTTGCAATTTGTCCTGAGGATGAACGGGAAGACGGGGAACCAACGAGAGACTAGCTCTTGGTGTCGGGACAGGCACAGGTCACTCTATTTTCCCATCAGGAAGAAGAATTAACCACATGCTCAGCCTGCCCCCCGGAACCAGAACAGGGCCTGAAGCCATCCTGCACTTTTGTGGCCAGCTCCCAAAAAAGCGAGTTGTAAAATGGAGGTTCAGGGCACTGCAATTCACAAACCTGCAGAGTTATAAATGATAACTCTCGTCCACAAATATATTGAGGGAAGGCAAAGAAGAGGATTTGAAATCAAGGCAGAATTGCACGAAACAGATTTCAGGAGGTAGATTCGAATCGCCTTTAAAGCACATGAAAAGCGGCAAAATGTTGACAATGATGCCCTTGGCCAAAAAGGGCGTATGCGTTTTTTCCTGAATATATTCAGGAAAAAACCCATACGCCCTTTTTGGCCAACCAAGCAACCTGGAAAGGCAAATCAGCGCTACAAAGAAGTCTCACTTCCCATCGGTCAAAAGGGCCATGCTGAAAAATGTGTCAAAACCAGAAATGCAGGACAGGCCATGGAGAAATGAGAGCCTTGCTACACTGATGGGCGGGATGTAAATTGCCAACAGCCACTCTGGAGAAGTGTACGGTGTGTCCTGAAACATCTGAAAAACACAGCTTAGAGAGCATAGGGCACTTCCACTCATGGGGGTATAAATTGGGAAAATGAAAAATCAGCAAGACACAAGCACCCCAAAGTTTAGGGCTGCTCTGTTGACAAGGACCTCCACTTCATTCCACCTTCAATATCCCAGGAAAGAGAAAAATGGATAAAGAAGTTGTGGTCCTTATGTACAATGGAATATCACTCAGCCATGAAATCAATGTCATAAGGTTACTAGCAGCATGATGAGTGGATTTAGGTACGACGATTCTAAGTGAAATAAGTCACACAGAAAAGGACACTTCTCATAAGGTATCATTTTTAGAGGGAATGTAAAAACCGTTACACTTGAACTGAATTACAAAACAGAACAGAGTCACACATGCAGAAAACAGACAATGGCTGCTTAACGGGAAAGGTGAGGTGGGGTGATACATAAAACAAGGGTATCAAATTAGCTCAGATACCGTTCCATAAACCCAATATGTAGTAGACAAGACCTACTCCTTGCTCAGAGAACTGGACTCAAGATGCCCTATTCACCGCACAAGAATATATCTGACTAGAAATAATCTTAAAACCTATGTATTGATATCTCTCTGTTAGTGTGTCAAGTGGGTGTAAAGCGGCATAAACACAGCCGAGAAAAGCAGCTAAACCCCATTATGAAAATAAATTACTTTGAAAAACCCATGAAACAACGACAGTGAAAGAGATAGAAATTCTTACACAATGAGTTCAGGGGCTGTGATGCAACCTGGATTGACCATATCTAGACCCACAGCTGGATGAGACATAAGGGTGGACACTCTTGGGGCTGAGAGGTTTGGTGAGGTTGGGTGAGCAAACGCAGACCCTTTAAAGTAATACTGCGTGGTACCCATCGCATGGGTCCCAAATCTCCAGGTTCAAGGGCATCTTCCTACATCGAAAACATGCATGAGAAACCCAGAAGATGGTACACCGTGTGATGGGGAAAGGTTTCTAAAATGCACCTCATTTCTCATCTCCTTGTGCCCGGGTTCGCCATTCCAGCCGCTTTACTAGCAATCTCCCTACTTGGAGCATCAGCACCTTTAACCTCCTGTTCCGTACAGGTTGCAATTTGTCCTGAGGATGAACGGGAAGACGGGGAACCAACGAGAGACTAGCTCTTGGTGTCGGGACAGGCACAGGTCACTCTATTTTCCCATCAGGAAGAAGAATTAACCACAGGCTCAGCCTGCCCCCCAGAACCAGAACAGGGCCTGAAGCCATCCTGTGCTTTTGCGGCCAGCTCCCAAAAAAGCGAGTTGTAAAATGGAGGTTCAGGGCACTGCAATTCACAAACCTGCAGAGTTATAAATGATAACTCTCATCCACAAATATATTGAGGGAAGGCAAAGAAGAGGATTTGAATTCAAGGCAGAATTGCACGAAACAGATTTCAGGAGGTAGATACGAATCGCCTTTAAAGCACATGAAAAGCGGCAAAACGTTGACAATGATGCCCTTGGCCAAAAAGGGCGTATGCGTTTTTTCCTGAATATATTCAGGAAAAAACGCATACGCCCTTTTTGGCCAACCAAGCAACCTGGAAAGGCAAATCACCGCTACAGAGAAGTCTCCCTTCCCATTGGTCAAAAGGGCCATGCTGAAAAAAGTGTCAAAACCAGAAATGCAGGACAGGCCATGGAGAAATGGGAGACTTGCTACACTGATGGGAGGGATGTAAATTGCCAACAGCCACTCTGGAGAAGTGTACGGTGTGTCCTGAAACATCTGAAAAACACAGCTTAGAGAGCATAGGGCACTTCCACTCATGGGGGTATAAATTGGGAAAATGAAAAATCAGCAAGACACAAGCACCCCAAAGTTGAGGGCTGCTCTGTTGACAAGGACCTCCACTTCATTCCACCTTAAATATCCCAGGAAAGAGAAAAATGGATAAAGAAGTTGTGGTCCTTATGTACAATGGAATATCACTCAGCCAGGAAATCAATGTCGTAAGGTTAGTAGCAGCATGATGAGTGGATTTAGGTACGACGATTCTAAGTGAAATAAGTCACACAGAAAAGGACACTTCTCATAAGGTATCACTGATAGAGGGAATGTAAAAACCGTTACACTTGAACTGAATTACAAAACAGAACAGAGTCACACATGCAGAAAACACACTATGGCTGTTTAACGGGAAAGGTGAGGTGGGGTGATACATAAAACAAGGGTTTCAAATTAGCTCAGATACCGTTCCATAAACCCAATATGTAGTAGACAAGACCTACTCCTTGCTCAGAGAACTGGACTCAACACGCCCTATTCACCGCACAAGAATATATCTGACTAGTAATAATCTTAAAACCTATGTATTGATATCTCTCTGTTAGTGTGTCAAGTGGGTGTAAAGCGGCATAAACACAGCCATGAAAAGCAGCTAAACCCCATTATGAAAATAAATTACTTTGAAAAAACCATGAAACAACGACAGTGAAAGAGATAGAAATTCTTACACAATGAGTTCAGGGGCTGTGATGCAACCTGGATTGACCATATCTAGACGCACAGCTGGATGAGACATAAGGGTGGACACTCTTGGGGCTGAGAGGTTTGGTGAGGTTGGGTGAGCAAACGCAGACCCTTTAAAGTAATACTGCGTGGTACCCATCGCATGGGTCCCAAATCTCCAGCTTCAAGGGCATCTTCCTACATCGAAAACATGCATGAGAAACCCAGAAGATAGTACACCGTGTGATGGGGAAAGGTTTCTAAAATGCACCTCATTTCTCATCTCCTTGTGCCCGGGTTCGCCATTCCAGCCGCTTTACTAGCAATCTCCCTACTTGGAGCATCAGCAACTTTAACCTCCTGTTCCGTACAGGTTGCTATTTGTCCTGAGGATGAACGGGAAGACGGGGAACCAACGAGAGACTAGCTCTTGGTGTCGGGACAGGCACAGGTCACTCTATTTTCCCATCAGGAAGAAGAATTAACCACATGCTCAGCCTGCCCCCCGGATCCAGAACAGGGCCTGAAGCCATCCTGCACTTTTGCGGCCAGCTCCCAAAAAAGCGAGTTGTAAAATGGAGGTTCAGGGCACTGCAATTCACAAACCTGCAGAGTTATAAATGATAACTCTCGTCCACAAATATATTGAGGGAAGGCAAAGAGGAGGATTTGAAATCAAGGCAGAATTGCAGGAAACAGATTTCAGGAGGTAGATTCGAATCGCCTTTAAAGCACATGAAAAGCGGCAAAATGTTGACAATGATGCCCTTGGCCAAAAAGGGCGTATGCGTTTTTTCCTGAATATATTCAGGAAAAAACGCATACGCCCTTTTTGGCCAACCAAGCAACCTGGAAAGGCAAATCAGTGCTACAAAGAAGTCTCACTTCCCATCGGTCAAAAGGGCCATGCTGAAAAATGTGTCAAAACCAGAAATGCAGGACAGGCCATGGAGAAATGAGCGCCTTGCTACACTGATGGGCGGGATGTAAATTGCCAACAGCCACTCTGGAGAAGTGTACGGTGTGTCCTGAAACATCTGAAAAACACAGCTTAGAGAGCATAGGGCACTTCCACTCATGGGGGTATAAATTGGGAAAATTAAAAATCAGCAAGACACAAGCACCCCAAAGTTTAGGGCTGCTCTGTTGACAAGGACCTCCACTTCATTCCACCTTAAATATCCAAGGAAAGAGAAAAATGGATAAAGAAGTTGTGGTCCTTATGTACAATGGAATATCACTCAGCCATGAAATCAATGTCATAAGGTTAGTAGCAGCATGATGAGTGGATTTAGGTACGACGATTCTAAGTGAAATAAGTCACACAGAAAAGGACACTTCTCTAAGGTATCACTTTTAGAGGGAATGTAAAAACCGTTACACTTGAACTGAATTACAAAACAGAACAGAGTCACACATGCAGAAAACAGACAATGGCTGCTTAACGGGAAAGGTGAGGTGGGGTGATACATAAAACAAGGGTATCAAATTAGCTCAGATACCGTTCCATAAACCCAATATGTAGTAGACAAGACCTACTCCTTGCTCAGAGAACTGGACTCAAGACGCCCTATTCACCGCACAAGAATATATCTGACTAGTAATAATCTTAAAACCTATGTATTGATATCTCTCTGTTAGTGTGTCAAGTGGGTGTAAAGCGGCATAAACACAGCCGTGAAAAGGAGCTAAACCCCATTATGAAAATAAATTACTTTGAAAAACCCATGAAACAACGACAGTGAAAGAGATAGAAATTCTTACACAATGAGTTCAGGGGCTGTGATGCAACCTTGATTGACCATATCTAGACCCACAGCTGGATGAGACATAAGGGTGGACACTCTTGGGGCTGAGAGGTTTGGTGAGGTTGGGTGAGCAAACGCAGACCCTTTAAAGTAATACTGCGTGGTACCCATCGCATGGGTCCCAAATCTCCAGGTTCAAGGGCATCTTCCTACATCGAAAACATGCATGAGAAACCCAGAAGATGGTACACCGTGTGATGGGGAAAGGTTTCTAAAATGCACCTCATTTCTCATCTCCTTGTGCCCGGTTTCGCCATTCCAGCCGCTTTACTAGCAATCTCCCTACTTGGAGCATCAGCACCTTTAACCTCCTGTTCCGTACAGGTTGCAATTTGTCCTGAGGATGAACGGGAAGACGGGGAACCAACGAGAGACTAGCTCTTGGTGTCGGGACAGGCACAGGTCACTCTATTTTCCCATCAGGAAGAAGAATTAACCACAGGCTCAGCCTGCCCCCCAGAACCAGAACAGGGCCTGAAGCCATCCTGTGCTTTTCCGGCCAGCTCCCAAAAAAGCGAGTTGTAAAATGGAGGTTCAGGGCACTGCGATTCACAAACCTGCAGAGTTATAAATGATAACTCTCGTCCACAAATATATTGAGGGAAGGCAAAGAAGAGGATTTGAAATCAAGGCAGAATTGCAGGAAACAGATTTCAGGAGGTAGATACGAATCACCTTTAAAGCACATGAAAAGCGGCAAAACGTTGACAATGATGCCCTTGGCCAAAAAGGGCGTATGCGTTTTTTCCTGAATATATTCAGGAAAAAACGCATACGCCCTTTTTGGCCAACCAAGGAACCTGGAAAGGCATATCAGCGCTACAAAGAAGTCTCGCTTCCCATCGGTCAAAAGGGCCATGCTGAAAAAAGTGTCAAAACCAGAAATGCAGGACAGGCCATGGAGAAATGGGAGCCTTGCTACACTGATGGGCGGGATGTAAATTGCCAAGAGCCACTCTGGAGAAGTGTCCGGTGAGTCCTGAAACATCTGAAAAACACAGCTTAGAGAGCATAGGGCACTTCCACTCATGGGGGTATAAATTGGGAAAATGAAAAATCAGCAAGACACAAGCACCCCAAAGTTGAGGGCTGCTCTGTTGACAAGGACCTCCACTTCATTCCACCTTAAATATCCCAGGAAAGAGAAAAATGGATAAAGAAGTTGTGGTCCTTATGTACAATGGAATATCACTCAGCCAGGAAATCAATGTCGTAAGGTTAGTAGCAGCATGATGAGTGGATTTAGGTACGACGATTCTAAGTGAAATAAGTCACACAGAAAAGGACACTTCTCATAAGGTATCACTGATAGAGGGAATGTAAAAACCGTTACACTTGAACTGAATTACAAAACAGAACAGAGTCACACATGCAGAAAACACACTATGGCTGCTTAACGGGAAAGGTGAGGTGGGGTGATACATAAAACAAGGGTATCAAATTAGCTCAGATACCGTTCCATAAACCCAATATGTAATAGACAAGACCTACTCCTTGCTCAGAGAACTGGACTCAACACGCCCTATTCACCACACTAGAATATATCTGACTAATAATAATCGTAAAACCTATGTATTGATATCTCTCTGTTAGTGTGTCAAGTGGGTGTAAAGCGGCATAAACACAGCAGTGAAAAGCAGCTAAACCCCATTATAAAAATAAATTACTTTGAAACACCCATGAAACAAAGACAGTGAAAGAGAGAGAAATTCTTACACAATGAGTTCAGGGGCTGTGATGCAACCTGGATTGACCATATCTAGACGCACAGCTGGATGAGACATAAGGGTGGACACTCTTGGGGCTGAGAGGTTTGGTGAGGTTGGGTGAGCAAACGCAGACCCTTTAAAGTAATACTGCGTGGTACCCATCGCATGGGTCCCAAATCTCCAGGTTCAAGGGCATCTTCCTACATCAAAAACATGCATGAGAAACCCAGAAGATGGTACACCGTGTGATGGGGAAAGGTTTCTAAAACGCACCTCATTTCTCATCTCCTTGTGCCCGGGTTCGCCATTCCAGCCGCTTTACTAGCAAGCTCCCTACTTGGAGCATCAGCACCTTTAACCTCCTGTTCCATGCAGGTTGCAATTTGTCCTGAGGATAAACGGGAAGACGTGGAACCAACGAGAGACTAGCTCTTGGTGTTGGGACAGGCACAGGTCACTCTATTTTCCCATCAGAAAGAAGAATTAACCACAGGCTCAGCCTGCCCCCCGGAACCAGAACAGGGCCTGAAGCCATTCTGCGATTTTGCGGCCAGCTCCCATAAAAACGAGTTGTAAAATGGAGGTTCAGGGCACTGCAATTCACAAACCTGCAGAGTTATAAATGATAACTCTCGTCCACAAATACATTGAGGGAAGGCAAAGAAGCGGATTTGAAATCAAGGCAGAATTGCAGGAAACAGATTTCAGGAGGTAGATACGAATCGCCTTTAAAGCACATGAGAAGCGGCAAAACGTTGACAATGATGCCCTTGGCCAAAAAGGGCGTATGCGTTTTTTCCTGAATATATTCAGGAAAAAACGCATACGCCCTTTTTGGCCAACCAAGCAACCTGGAAAGGCAAATCAGCGCTACAAACAAGTCTCGCTTCCCATCGGTCAAAAGGGCCATGCTGAAAAAAGTGTCAAAACCAGAAATGCAGGACAGGCCATGGAGAAATGGGAGCCTTGCTACACTGATGGGCGGGATGTAAATTGCCAAGAGCCACTCCGGAGAAGTGTCCGGTGAGTCCTGAAACATCTGAAAAACACAGCTTAGAGAGCATAGGGCACTTCCACTCATGGGGGTATAAATTGGGAAAATTAAAAATCAGCAAGACACAAGCACCCCAAAGTTGAGGGCTGCTCTGTTGACAAGGACCTCCACTTCATTCCACCTTAAATATCCCAGGAAAGAGAAAAATGGATAAAGAAGTTGTGGTCCTTATGTACAATGGAATATCACTCAGCCATGAAATCAATGTCATAAGGTTAGTAGCAGCATGATGAGTGGATTTAGGTACGACGATTCTAAGTGAAATAAGTCACACAGAAAAGGACACTTCTCATAAGGTATCACTGATAGAGGGAATGTAAAAACCGTTACACTTGAACTGAATTACAAAACAGAACAGAGTCACACATGCAGAAAACACACTATGGCTGCTTAACGGGAAAGGTGAGGTGGGGTGATACATAAAACAAGGGTATCAAATTAGCTCAGATACTGTTCCATAAACCCAATATGTAGTAGACAAGACCTACTCCTTGCTCAGAGAACTGGACTCAACACGCCCTATTCACCGCACAAGAATATATCTGACTAGTAATAATCTTAAAACCTATGTATTGATATCTCTCTGTTAGTGTGTCAAGTGGGTGTAAAGCGGCATAAACACAGCCGTGAAAAGCAGCTAAACCCCATTATGAAAATAAATTACTTTGAAAAACCCATGAAACAACGACAGTGAAAGAGATAGAAATTCTTACACAATGAGTTCAGGGGCTGTGATGCAACCTGGATTGACCATATCTAGACCCAGAGCTGGATGAGACATAAGGGTGGACACTCTTGGGGCTGAGAGGTTTGGTGAGGTTGGGTGAGCAAACGCAGACCCTTTAAAGTAATACTGCGTGGTACCCATCGCATGGGTCCCAAATCTCCAGCTTCAAGGGCATCTTCCTACATCGAAAACATGCATGAGAAACCCAGAAGATGGTACACCGTGTGATGGGGAAAGGTTTCTAAAACGCACCTCATTTCTCATCTCCTTGTGCCCGGGTTCGCCATTCCAGCCGCTTTACTAGCAAGCTCCCTACTTGGAGCATCAGCACCTTTAACCTCCTGTTCCGTACAGGTTGCAATTTGTCCTGAGGATGAACGGGAAGACGGGGAACCAACGAGAGACTAGCTCTTGGTGTCGGGACAGGCACAGGTCACTCTATTTTCCCATCAGGAAGAAGAATTAACCACATGCTCAGCCTGCCCCCCGGAACCAGAACAGGGCCTGAAGCCATCCTGCACTTTTGTGGCCAGCTCCCAAAAAAGCGAGTTGTAAAATGGAGGTTCAGGGCACTGCAATTCACAAACCTGCAGAGTTATAAATGATAACTCTCGTCCACAAATATATTGAGGGAAGGCAAAGAAGAGGATTTGAAATCAAGGCAGAATTGCACGAAACAGATTTCAGGAGGTAGATTCGAATCGCCTTTAAAGCACATGAAAAGCGGCAAAATGTTGACAATGATGCCCTTGGCCAAAAAGGGCGTATGCGTTTTTTCCTGAATATATTCAGGAAAAAACCCATACGCCCTTTTTGGCCAACCAAGCAACCTGGAAAGGCAAATCAGCGCTACAAAGAAGTCTCACTTCCCATCGGTCAAAAGGGCCATGCTGAAAAATGTGTCAAAACCAGAAATGCAGGACAGGCCATGGAGAAATGAGAGCCTTGCTACACTGATGGGCGGGATGTAAATTGCCAACAGCCACTCTGGAGAAGTGTACGGTGTGTCCTGAAACATCTGAAAAACACAGCTTAGAGAGCATAGGGCACTTCCACTCATGGGGGTATAAATTGGGAAAATGAAAAATCAGCAAGACACAAGCACCCCAAAGTTTAGGGCTGCTCTGTTGACAAGGACCTCCACTTCATTCCACCTTCAATATCCCAGGAAAGAGAAAAATGGATAAAGAAGTTGTGGTCCTTATGTACAATGGAATATCACTCAGCCATGAAATCAATGTCATAAGGTTACTAGCAGCATGATGAGTGGATTTAGGTACGACGATTCTAAGTGAAATAAGTCACACAGAAAAGGACACTTCTCATAAGGTATCATTTTTAGAGGGAATGTAAAAACCGTTACACTTGAACTGAATTACAAAACAGAACAGAGTCACACATGCAGAAAACAGACAATGGCTGCTTAACGGGAAAGGTGAGGTGGGGTGATACATAAAACAAGGGTATCAAATTAGCTCAGATACCGTTCCATAAACCCAATATGTAGTAGACAAGACCTACTCCTTGCTCAGAGAACTGGACTCAAGATGCCCTATTCACCGCACAAGAATATATCTGACTAGTAATAATCTTAAAACCTATGTATTGATATCTCTCTGTTAGTGTGTCAAGTGGGTGTAAAGCGGCATAAACACAGCCGAGAAAAGCAGCTAAACCCCATTATGAAAATAAATTACTTTGAAAAACCCATGAAACAACGACAGTGAAAGAGATAGAAATTCTTACACAATGAGTTCAGGGGCTGTGATGCAACCTGGATTGACCATATCTAGACCCACAGCTGGATGAGACATAAGGGTGGACACTCTTGGGGCTGAGAGGTTTGGTGAGGTTGGGTGAGCAAACGCAGACCCTTTAAAGTAATACTGCGTGGTACCCATCGCATGGGTCCCAAATCTCCAGGTTCAAGGGCATCTTCCTACATCGAAAACATGCATGAGAAACCCAGAAGATGGTACACCGTGTGATGGGGAAAGGTTTCTAAAATGCACCTCATTTCTCATCTCCTTGTGCCCGGGTTCGCCATTCCAGCCGCTTTACTAGCAATCTCCCTACTTGGAGCATCAGCACCTTTAACCTCCTGTTCCGTACAGGTTGCAATTTGTCCTGAGGATGAACGGGAAGACGGGGAACCAACGAGAGACTAGCTCTTGGTGTCGGGACAGGCACAGGTCACTCTATTTTCCCATCAGGAAGAAGAATTAACCACAGGCTCAGCCTGCCCCCCAGAACCAGAACAGGGCCTGAAGCCATCCTGTGCTTTTGCGGCCAGCTCCCAAAAAAGCGAGTTGTAAAATGGAGGTTCAGGGCACTGCAATTCACAAACCTGCAGAGTTATAAATGATAACTCTCATCCACAAATATATTGAGGGAAGGCAAAGAAGAGGATTTGAATTCAAGGCAGAATTGCACGAAACAGATTTCAGGAGGTAGATACGAATCGCCTTTAAAGCACATGAAAAGCGGCAAAACGTTGACAATGATGCCCTTGGCCAAAAAGGGCGTATGCGTTTTTTCCTGAATATATTCAGGAAAAAACGCATACGCCCTTTTTGGCCAACCAAGCAACCTGGAAAGGCAAATCACCGCTACAGAGAAGTCTCCCTTCCCATTGGTCAAAAGGGCCATGCTGAAAAAAGTGTCAAAACCAGAAATGCAGGACAGGCCATGGAGAAATGGGAGACTTGCTACACTGATGGGCGGGATGTAAATTGCCAACAGCCACTCTGGAGAAGTGTACGGTGTGTCCTGAAACATCTGAAAAACACAGCTTAGAGAGCATAGGGCACTTCCACTCATGGGGGTATAAATTGGGAAAATGAAAAATCAGCAAGACACAAGCACCCCAAAGTTGAGGGCTGCTCTGTTGACAAGGACCTCCACTTCATTCCACCTTAAATATCCCAGGAAAGAGAAAAATGGATAAAGAAGTTGTGGTCCTTATGTACAATGGAATATCACTCAGCCAGGAAATCAATGTCGTAAGGTTAGTAGCAGCATGATGAGTGGATTTAGGTACGACGATTCTAAGTGAAATAAGTCACACAGAAAAGGACACTTCTCATAAGGTATCACTGATAGAGGGAATGTAAAAACCGTTACACTTGAACTGAATTACAAAACAGAACAGAGTCACACATGCAGAAAACACACTATGGCTGTTTAACGGGAAAGGTGAGGTGGGGTGATACATAAAACAAGGGTTTCAAATTAGCTCAGATACCGTTCCATAAACCCAATATGTAGTAGACAAGACCTACTCCTTGCTCAGAGAACTGGACTCAACACGCCCTATTCACCGCACAAGAATATATCTGACTAGTAATAATCTTAAAACCTATGTATTGATATCTCTCTGTTAGTGTGTCAAGTGGGTGTAAAGCGGCATAAAGACAGCCATGAAAAGCAGCTAAACCCCATTATGAAAATAAATTACTTTGAAAAAACCATGAAACAACGACAGTGAAAGAGATAGAAATTCTTACACAATGAGTTCAGGGGCTGTGATGCAACCTGGATTGACCATATCTAGACGCACAGCTGGATGAGACATAAGGGTGGACACTCTTGGGGCTGAGAGGTTTGGTGAGGTTGGGTGAGCAAACGCAGACCCTTTAAAGTAATACTGCGTGGTACCCATCGCATGGGTCCCAAATCTCCAGCTTCAAGGGCATCTTCCTACATCGAAAACATGCATGAGAAACCCAGAAGATAGTACACCGTGTGATGGGGATAGGTTTCTAAAATGCACCTCATTTCTCATCTCCTTGTGCCCGGGTTCGCCATTCCAGCCGCTTTACTAGCAATCTCCCTACTTGGAGCATCAGCAACTTTAACCTCCTGTTCCGTACAGGTTGCTATTTGTCCTGAGGATGAACGGGAAGACGGGGAACCAACGAGAGACTAGCTCTTGGTGTCGGGACAGGCACAGGTCACTCTATTTTCCCATCAGGAAGAAGAATTAACCACATGCTCAGCCTGCCCCCCGGATCCAGAACAGGGCCTGAAGCCATCCTGCACTTTTGCGGCCAGCTCCCAAAAAAGCGAGTTGTAAAATGGAGGTTCAGGGCACTGCAATTCACAAACCTGCAGAGTTATAAATGATAACTCTCGTCCACAAATATATTGAGGGAAGGCAAAGAGGAGGATTTGAAATCAAGGCAGAATTGCAGGAAACAGATTTCAGGAGGTAGATTCGAATCGCCTTTAAAGCACATGAAAAGCGGCAAAATGTTGACAATGATGCCCTTGGCCAAAAAGGGCGTATGCGTTTTTTCCTGAATATATTCAGGAAAAAACGCATACGCCCTTTTTGGCCAACCAAGCAACCTGGAAAGGCAAATCAGTGCTACAAAGAAGTCTCACTTCCCATCGGTCAAAAGGGCCATGCTGAAAAATGTGTCAAAACCAGAAATGCAGGACAGGCCATGGAGAAATGAGCGCCTTGCTACACTGATGGGCGGGATGTAAATTGCCAACAGCCACTCTGGAGAAGTGTACGGTGTGTCCTGAAACATCTGAAAAACACAGCTTAGAGAGCATAGGGCACTTCCACTCATGGGGGTATAAATTGGGAAAATTAAAAATCAGCAAGACACAAGCACCCCAAAGTTTAGGGCTGCTCTGTTGACAAGGACCTCCACTTCATTCCACCTTAAATATCCAAGGAAAGAGAAAAATGGATAAAGAAGTTGTGGTCCTTATGTACAATGGAATATCACTCAGCCATGAAATCAATGTCATAAGGTTAGTAGCAGCATGATGAGTGGATTTAGGTACGACGATTCTAAGTGAAATAAGTCACACAGAAAAGGACACTTCTCTAAGGTATCACTTTTAGAGGGAATGTAAAAACCGTTACACTTGAACTGAATTACAAAACAGAACAGAGTCACACATGCAGAAAACAGACAATGGCTGCTTAACGGGAAAGGTGAGGTGGGGTGATACATAAAACAAGGGTATCAAATTAGCTCAGATACCGTTCCATAAACCCAATATGTAGTAGACAAGACCTACTCCTTGCTCAGAGAACTGGACTCAAGACGCCCTATTCACCGCACAAGAATATATCTGACTAGTAATAATCTTAAAACCTATGTATTGATATCTCTCTGTTAGTGTGTCAAGTGGGTGTAAAGCGGCATAAACACAGCCGTGAAAAGCAGCTAAACCCCATTATGAAAATAAATTACTTTGAAAAACCCATGAAACAACGACAGTGAAAGAGATAGAAATTCTTACACAATGAGTTCAGGGGCTGTGATGCAACCTTGATTGACCATATCTAGACCCACAGCTGGATGAGACATAAGGGTGGACACTCTTGGGGCTGAGAGGTTTGGTGAGGTTGGGTGAGCAAACGCAGACCCTTTAAAGTAATACTGCGTGGTACCCATCGCATGGGTCCCAAATCTCCAGGTTCAAGGGCATCTTCCTACATCGAAAACATGCATGAGAAACCCAGAAGATGGTACACCGTGTGATGGGGAAAGGTTTCTAAAATGCACCTCATTTCTCATCTCCTTGTGCCCGGTTTCGCCATTCCAGCCGCTTTACTAGCAATCTCCCTACTTGGAGCATCAGCACCTTTAACCTCCTGTTCCGTACAGGTTGCAATTTGTCCTGAGGATGAACGGGAAGACGGGGAACCAACGAGAGACTAGCTCTTGGTGTCGGGACAGGCACAGGTCACTCTATTTTCCCATCAGGAAGAAGAATTAACCACAGGCTCAGCCTGCCCCCCAGAACCAGAACAGGGCCTGAAGCCATCCTGTGCTTTTCCGGCCAGCTCCCAAAAAAGCGAGTTGTAAAATGGAGGTTCAGGGCACTGCGATTCACAAACCTGCAGAGTTATAAATGATAACTCTCGTCCACAAATATATTGAGGGAAGGCAAAGAAGAGGATTTGAAATCAAGGCAGAATTGCAGGAAACAGATTTCAGGAGGTAGATACGAATCACCTTTAAAGCACATGAAAAGCGGCAAAACGTTGACAATGACGCCCTTGGCCAAAAAGGGCGTATGCGTTTTTTCCTGAATATATTCAGGAAAAAACGCATACGCCCTTTTTGGCCAACCAAGGAACCTGGAAAGGCATATCAGCGCTACAAAGAAGTCTCGCTTCCCATCGGTCAAAAGGGCCATGCTGAAAAAAGTGTCAAAACCAGAAATGCAGGACAGGCCATGGAGAAATGGGAGCCTTGCTACACTGATGGGCGGGATGTAAATTGCCAAGAGCCACTCTGGAGAAGTGTCCGGTGAGTCCTGAAACATCTGAAAAACACAGCTTAGAGAGCATAGGGCACTTCCACTCATGGGGGTATAAATTGGGAAAATGAAAAATCAGCAAGACACAAGCACCCCAAAGTTGAGGGCTGCTCTGTTGACAAGGACCTCCACTTCATTCCACCTTAAATATCCCAGGAAAGAGAAAAATGGATAAAGAAGTTGTGGTCCTTATGTACAATGGAATATCACTCAGCCAGGAAATCAATGTCGTAAGGTTAGTAGCAGCATGATGAGTGGATTTAGGTACGACGATTCTAAGTGAAATAAGTCACACAGAAAAGGACACTTCTCATAAGGTATCACTGATAGAGGGAATGTAAAAACCGTTACACTTGAACTGAATTACAAAACAGAACAGAGTCACACATGCAGAAAACACACTATGGCTGCTTAACGGGAAAGGTGAGGTGGGGTGATACATAAAACAAGGGTATCAAATTAGCTCAGATACCGTTCCATAAACCCAATATGTAATAGACAAGACCTACTCCTTGCTCAGAGAACTGGACTCAACACGCCCTATTCACCACACTAGAATATATCTGACTAATAATAATCGTAAAACCTATGTATTGATATCTCTCTGTTAGTGTGTCAAGTGGGTGTAAAGCGGCATAAACACAGCAGTGAAAAGCAGCTAAACCCCATTATAAAAATAAATTACTTTGAAACACCCATGAAACAAAGACAGTGAAAGAGAGAGAAATTCTTACACAATGAGTTCAGGGGCTGTGATGCAACCTGGATTGAC
This sequence comes from Balaenoptera borealis, assembly GCF_965194805.1. Lineage (NCBI taxonomy): Eukaryota > Metazoa > Chordata > Mammalia > Artiodactyla > Balaenopteridae > Balaenoptera > Balaenoptera borealis. The sequence continues at coordinate 70,646 of NW_028122571.1, read as the reverse complement.
CATATCTAGACGCACAGCTGGATGAGACATAAGGGTGGACACTCTTGGGGCTGAGAGGTTTGGTGAGGTTGGGTGAGCAAACGCAGACCCTTTAAAGTAATACTGCGTGGTACCCATCGCATGGGTCCCAAATCTCCAGGTTCAAGGGCATCTTCCTACATCAAAAACATGCATGAGAAACCCAGAAGATGGTACACCGTGTGATGGGGAAAGGTTTCTAAAACGCACCTCATTTCTCATCTCCTTGTGCCCGGGTTCGCCATTCCAGCCGCTTTACTAGCAAGCTCCCTACTTGGAGCATCAGCACCTTTAACCTCCTGTTCCATGCAGGTTGCAATTTGTCCTGAGGATAAACGGGAAGACGTGGAACCAACGAGAGACTAGCTCTTGGTGTTGGGACAGGCACAGGTCACTCTATTTTCCCATCAGAAAGAAGAATTAACCACAGGCTCAGCCTGCCCCCCGGAACCAGAACAGGGCCTGAAGCCATTCTGCGATTTTGCGGCCAGCTCCCATAAAAACGAGTTGTAAAATGGAGGTTCAGGGCACTGCAATTCACAAACCTGCAGAGTTATAAATGATAACTCTCGTCCACAAATACATTGAGGGAAGGCAAAGAAGCGGATTTGAAATCAAGGCAGAATTGCAGGAAACAGATTTCAGGAGGTAGATACGAATCGCCTTTAAAGCACATGAGAAGCGGCAAAACGTTGACAATGATGCCCTTGGCCAAAAAGGGCGTATGCGTTTTTTCCTGAATATATTCAGGAAAAAACGCATACGCCCTTTTTGGCCAACCAAGCAACCTGGAAAGGCAAATCAGCGCTACAAACAAGTCTCGCTTCCCATCGGTCAAAAGGGCCATGCTGAAAAAAGTGTCAAAACCAGAAATGCAGGACAGGCCATGGAGAAATGGGAGCCTTGCTACACTGATGGGCGGGATGTAAATTGCCAAGAGCCACTCCGGAGAAGTGTCCGGTGAGTCCTGAAACATCTGAAAAACACAGCTTAGAGAGCATAGGGCACTTCCACTCATGGGGGTATAAATTGGGAAAATTAAAAATCAGCAAGACACAAGCACCCCAAAGTTGAGGGCTGCTCTGTTGACAAGGACCTCCACTTCATTCCACCTTAAATATCCCAGGAAAGAGAAAAATGGATAAAGAAGTTGTGGTCCTTATGTACAATGGAATATCACTCAGCCATGAAATCAATGTCATAAGGTTAGTAGCAGCATGATGAGTGGATTTAGGTACGACGATTCTAAGTGAAATAAGTCACACAGAAAAGGACACTTCTCATAAGGTATCACTGATAGAGGGAATGTAAAAACCGTTACACTTGAACTGAATTACAAAACAGAACAGAGTCACACATGCAGAAAACACACTATGGCTGCTTAACGGGAAAGGTGAGGTGGGGTGATACATAAAACAAGGGTATCAAATTAGCTCAGATACTGTTCCATAAACCCAATATGTAGTAGACAAGACCTACTCCTTGCTCAGAGAACTGGACTCAACACGCCCTATTCACCGCACAAGAATATATCTGACTAGTAATAATCTTAAAACCTATGTATTGATATCTCTCTGTTAGTGTGTCAAGTGGGTGTAAAGCGGCATAAACACAGCCGTGAAAAGCAGCTAAACCCCATTATGAAAATAAATTACTTTGAAAAACCCATGAAACAACGACAGTGAAAGAGATAGAAATTCTTACACAATGAGTTCAGGGGCTGTGATGCAACCTGGATTGACCATATCTAGACCCAGAGCTGGATGAGACATAAGGGTGGACACTCTTGGGGCTGAGAGGTTTGGTGAGGTTGGGTGAGCAAACGCAGACCCTTTAAAGTAATACTGCGTGGTACCCATCGCATGGGTCCCAAATCTCCAGCTTCAAGGGCATCTTCCTACATCGAAAACATGCATGAGAAACCCAGAAGATGGTACACCGTGTGATGGGGAAAGGTTTCTAAAACGCACCTCATTTCTCATCTCCTTGTGCCCGGGTTCGCCATTCCAGCCGCTTTACTAGCAAGCTCCCTACTTGGAGCATCAGCACCTTTAACCTCCTGTTCCGTACAGGTTGCAATTTGTCCTGAGGATGAACGGGAAGACGGGGAACCAACGAGAGACTAGCTCTTGGTGTCGGGACAGGCACAGGTCACTCTATTTTCCCATCAGGAAGAAGAATTAACCACATGCTCAGCCTGCCCCCCGGAACCAGAACAGGGCCTGAAGCCATCCTGCACTTTTGTGGCCAGCTCCCAAAAAAGCGAGTTGTAAAATGGAGGTTCAGGGCACTGCAATTCACAAACCTGCAGAGTTATAAATGATAACTCTCGTCCACAAATATATTGAGGGAAGGCAAAGAAGAGGATTTGAAATCAAGGCAGAATTGCACGAAACAGATTTCAGGAGGTAGATTCGAATCGCCTTTAAAGCACATGAAAAGCGGCAAAATGTTGACAATGATGCCCTTGGCCAAAAAGGGCGTATGCGTTTTTTCCTGAATATATTCAGGAAAAAACCCATACGCCCTTTTTGGCCAACCAAGCAACCTGGAAAGGCAAATCAGCGCTACAAAGAAGTCTCACTTCCCATCGGTCAAAAGGGCCATGCTGAAAAATGTGTCAAAACCAGAAATGCAGGACAGGCCATGGAGAAATGAGAGCCTTGCTACACTGATGGGCGGGATGTAAATTGCCAACAGCCACTCTGGAGAAGTGTACGGTGTGTCCTGAAACATCTGAAAAACACAGCTTAGAGAGCATAGGGCACTTCCACTCATGGGGGTATAAATTGGGAAAATGAAAAATCAGCAAGACACAAGCACCCCAAAGTTTAGGGCTGCTCTGTTGACAAGGACCTCCACTTCATTCCACCTTAAATATCCAAGGAAAGAGAAAAATGGATAAAGAAGTTGTGGTCCTTATGTACAATGGAATATCACTCAGCCATGAAATCAATGTCATAAGGTTACTAGCAGCATGATGAGTGGATTTAGGTACGACGATTCTAAGTGAAATAAGTCACACAGAAAAGGACACTTCTCATAAGGTATCATTTTTAGAGGGAATGTAAAAACCGTTACACTTGAACTGAATTACAAAACAGAACAGAGTCACACATGCAGAAAACAGACAATGGCTGCTTAACGGGAAAGGTGAGGTGGGGTGATACATAAAACAAGGGTATCAAATTAGCTCAGATACCGTTCCATAAACCCAATATGTAGTAGACAAGACCTACTCCTTGCTCAGAGAACTGGACTCAAGATGCCCTATTCACCGCACAAGAATATATCTGACTAGTAATAATCTTAAAACCTATGTATTGATATCTCTCTGTTAGTGTGTCAAGTGGGTGTAAAGCGGCATAAACACAGCCGAGAAAAGCAGCTAAACCCCATTATGAAAATAAATTACTTTGAAAAACCCATGAAACAACGACAGTGAAAGAGATAGAAATTCTTACACAATGAGTTCAGGGGCTGTGATGCAACCTGGATTGACCATATCTAGACCCACAGCTGGATGAGACATAAGGGTGGACACTCTTGGGGCTGAGAGGTTTGGTGAGGTTGGGTGAGCAAACGCAGACCCTTTAAAGTAATACTGCGTGGTACCCATCGCATGGGTCCCAAATCTCCAGGTTCAAGGGCATCTTCCTACATCGAAAACATGCATGAGAAACCCAGAAGATGGTACACCGTGTGATGGGGAAAGGTTTCTAAAATGCACCTCATTTCTCATCTCCTTGTGCCCGGGTTCGCCATTCCAGCCGCTTTACTAGCAATCTCCCTACTTGGAGCATCAGCACCTTTAACCTCCTGTTCCGTACAGGTTGCAATTTGTCCTGAGGATGAACGGGAAGACGGGGAACCAACGAGAGACTAGCTCTTGGTGTCGGGACAGGCACAGGTCACTCTATTTTCCCATCAGGAAGAAGAATTAACCACAGGCTCAGCCTGCCCCCCAGAACCAGAACAGGGCCTGAAGCCATCCTGTGCTTTTGCGGCCAGCTCCCAAAAAAGCGAGTTGTAAAATGGAGGTTCAGGGCACTGCAATTCACAAACCTGCAGAGTTATAAATGATAACTCTCATCCACAAATATATTGAGGGAAGGCAAAGAAGAGGATTTGAATTCAAGGCAGAATTGCACGAAACAGATTTCAGGAGGTAGATACGAATCGCCTTTAAAGCACATGAAAAGCGGCAAAACGTTGACAATGATGCCCTTGGCCAAAAAGGGCGTATGCGTTTTTTCCTGAATATATTCAGGAAAAAACGCATACGCCCTTTTTGGCCAACCAAGCAACCTGGAAAGGCAAATCACCGCTACAGAGAAGTCTCCCTTCCCATTGGTCAAAAGGGCCATGCTGAAAAAAGTGTCAAAACCAGAAATGCAGGACAGGCCATGGAGAAATGGGAGACTTGCTACACTGATGGGCGGGATGTAAATTGCCAACAGCCACTCTGGAGAAGTGTACGGTGTGTCCTGAAACATCTGAAAAACACAGCTTAGAGAGCATAGGGCACTTCCACTCATGGGGGTATAAATTGGGAAAATGAAAAATCAGCAAGACACAAGCACCCCAAAGTTGAGGGCTGCTCTGTTGACAAGGACCTCCACTTCATTCCACCTTAAATATCCCAGGAAAGAGAAAAATGGATAAAGAAGTTGTGGTCCTTATGTACAATGGAATATCACTCAGCCAGGAAATCAATGTCGTAAGGTTAGTAGCAGCATGATGAGTGGATTTAGGTACGACGATTCTAAGTGAAATAAGTCACACAGAAAAGGACACTTCTCATAAGGTATCACTGATAGAGGGAATGTAAAAACCGTTACACTTGAACTGAATTACAAAACAGAACAGAGTCACACATGCAGAAAACACACTATGGCTGTTTAACGGGAAAGGTGAGGTGGGGTGATACATAAAACAAGGGTTTCAAATTAGCTCAGATACCGTTCCATAAACCCAATATGTAGTAGACAAGACCTACTCCTTGCTCAGAGAACTGGACTCAACACGCCCTATTCACCGCACAAGAATATATCTGACTAGTAATAATCTTAAAACCTATGTATTGATATCTCTCTGTTAGTGTGTCAAGTGGGTGTAAAGCGGCATAAACACAGCCATGAAAAGCAGCTAAACCCCATTATGAAAATAAATTACTTTGAAAAAACCATGAAACAACGACAGTGAAAGAGATAGAAATTCTTACACAATGAGTTCAGGGGCTGTGATGCAACCTGGATTGACCATATCTAGACGCACAGCTGGATGAGACATAAGGGTGGACACTCTTGGGGCTGAGAGGTTTGGTGAGGTTGGGTGAGCAAACGCAGACCCTTTAAAGTAATACTGCGTGGTACCCATCGCATGGGTCCCAAATCTCCAGCTTCAAGGGCATCTTCCTACATCGAAAACATGCATGAGAAACCCAGAAGATAGTACACCGTGTGATGGGGAAAGGTTTCTAAAATGCACCTCATTTCTCATCTCCTTGTGCCCGGGTTCGCCATTCCAGCCGCTTTACTAGCAATCTCCCTACTTGGAGCATCAGCAACTTTAACCTCCTGTTCCGTACAGGTTGCTATTTGTCCTGAGGATGAACGGGAAGACGGGGAACCAACGAGAGACTAGCTCTTGGTGTCGGGACAGGCACAGGTCACTCTATTTTCCCATCAGGAAGAAGAATTAACCACATGCTCAGCCTGCCCCCCGGATCCAGAACAGGGCCTGAAGCCATCCTGCACTTTTGCGGCCAGCTCCCAAAAAAGCGAGTTGTAAAATGGAGGTTCAGGGCACTGCAATTCACAAACCTGCAGAGTTATAAATGATAACTCTCGTCCACAAATATATTGAGGGAAGGCAAAGAGGAGGATTTGAAATCAAGGCAGAATTGCAGGAAACAGATTTCAGGAGGTAGATTCGAATCGCCTTTAAAGCACATGAAAAGCGGCAAAATGTTGACAATGATGCCCTTGGCCAAAAAGGGCGTATGCGTTTTTTCCTGAATATATTCAGGAAAAAACGCATACGCCCTTTTTGGCCAACCAAGCAACCTGGAAAGGCAAATCAGTGCTACAAAGAAGTCTCACTTCCCATCGGTCAAAAGGGCCATGCTGAAAAATGTGTCAAAACCAGAAATGCAGGACAGGCCATGGAGAAATGAGCGCCTTGCTACACTGATGGGCGGGATGTAAATTGCCAACAGCCACTCTGGAGAAGTGTACGGTGTGTCCTGAAACATCTGAAAAACACAGCTTAGAGAGCATAGGGCACTTCCACTCATGGGGGTATAAATTGGGAAAATTAAAAATCAGCAAGACACAAGCACCCCAAAGTTTAGGGCTGCTCTGTTGACAAGGACCTCCACTTCATTCCACCTTAAATATCCAAGGAAAGAGAAAAATGGATAAAGAAGTTGTGGTCCTTATGTACAATGGAATATCACTCAGCCATGAAATCAATGTCATAAGGTTAGTAGCAGCATGATGAGTGGATTTAGGTACGACGATTCTAAGTGAAATAAGTCACACAGAAAAGGACACTTCTCTAAGGTATCACTTTTAGAGGGAATGTAAAAACCGTTACACTTGAACTGAATTACAAAACAGAACAGAGTCACACATGCAGAAAACAGACAATGGCTGCTTAACGGGAAAGGTGAGGTGGGGTGATACATAAAACAAGGGTATCAAATTAGCTCAGATACCGTTCCATAAACCCAATATGTAGTAGACAAGACCTACTCCTTGCTCAGAGAACTGGACTCAAGACGCCCTATTCACCGCACAAGAATATATCTGACTAGTAATAATCTTAAAACCTATGTATTGATATCTCTCTGTTAGTGTGTCAAGTGGGTGTAAAGCGGCATAAACACAGCCGTGAAAAGCAGCTAAACCCCATTATGAAAATAAATTACTTTGAAAAACCCATGAAACAACGACAGTGAAAGAGATAGAAATTCTTACACAATGAGTTCAGGGGCTGTGATGCAACCTTGATTGACCATATCTAGACCCACAGCTGGATGAGACATAAGGGTGGACACTCTTGGGGCTGAGAGGTTTGGTGAGGTTGGGTGAGCAAACGCAGACCCTTTAAAGTAATACTGCGTGGTACCCATCGCATGGGTCCCAAATCTCCAGGTTCAAGGGCATCTTCCTACATCGAAAACATGCATGAGAAACCCAGAAGATGGTACACCGTGTGATGGGGAAAGGTTTCTAAAATGCACCTCATTTCTCATCTCCTTGTGCCCGGTTTCGCCATTCCAGCCGCTTTACTAGCAATCTCCCTACTTGGAGCATCAGCACCTTTAACCTCCTGTTCCGTACAGGTTGCAATTTGTCCTGAGGATGAACGGGAAGACGGGGAACCAACGAGAGACTAGCTCTTGGTGTCGGGACAGGCACAGGTCACTCTATTTTCCCATCAGGAAGAAGAATTAACCACAGGCTCAGCCTGCCCCCCAGAACCAGAACAGGGCCTGAAGCCATCCTGTGCTTTTCCGGCCAGCTCCCAAAAAAGCGAGTTGTAAAATGGAGGTTCAGGGCACTGCAATTCACAAACCTGCAGAGTTATAAATGATAACTCTCATCCACAAATATATTGAGGGAAGGCAAAGAAGAGGATTTGAATTCAAGGCAGAATTGCACGAAACAGATTTCAGGAGGTAGATACGAATCGCCTTTAAAGAACATGAAAAGCGGCAAAACGTTGACAATGATGCCCTTGGCCAAAAAGGGCGTATGCGTTTTTTCCTGAATATATTCAGGAAAAAACGCATACGCCCTTTTTGGCCAACCAAGCAACCTGGAAAGGCAAATCAGCGCTACAGAGAAGTCTCGCTTCCCATTGGTCAAAAGGGCCATGCTGAAAAAAGTGTCAAAACCAGAAATGCAGGACAGGCCATGGAGAAATGGGAGACTTGCTACACTGATGGGCGGGATGTAAATTGCCAACAGCCACTCTGGAGAAGTGTACGGTGTGTCCTGAAACATCTGAAAAACACAGCTTAGAGAGCATAGGGCACTTCCACTCATGGGGGTATAAATTGGGAAAATGAAAAATCAGCAAGACACAAGCACCCCAAAGTTGAGGGCTGCTCTGTTGACAAGGACCTCCACTTCATTCCACCTTAAATATCCCAGGAAAGAGAAAAATGGATAAAGAAGTTGTGGTCCTTATGTACAATGGAATATCACTCAGCCAGGAAATCAATGTCGTAAGGTTAGTAGCAGCATGATGAGTGGATTTAGGTACGACGATTCTAAGTGAAATAAGTCACACAGAAAAGGACACTTCTCATAAGGTATCACTGATAGAGGGAATGTAAAAACCGTTACACTTGAACTGAATTACAAAACAGAACAGAGTCACACATGCAGAAAACACACTATGGCTGTTTAACGGGAAAGGTGAGGTGGGGTGATACATAAAACAAGGGTATCAAATTAGCTCAGATACCGTTCCATAAACCCAATATGTAGTAGACAAGACCTACTCCTTGCTCAGAGAACTGGACTCAACACGCCCTATTCACCGCACAAGAATATATCTGACTAGTAATAATCTTAAAACCTATGTATTGATATCTCTCTGTTAGTGTGTCAAGTGGGTGTAAAGCGGCATAAACACAGCCATGAAAAGCAGCTAAACCCCATTATGAAAATAAATTACTTTGAAAAACCCATGAAACAACGACAGTGAAAGAGATAGAAATTCTTACACAATGAGTTCAGGGGCTGTGATGCAACCTGGATTGACCATATCTAGACCCACAGCTGGATGAGACATAAGGGTGGACACTCTTGGGGCTGAGAGGTTTGGTGAGGTTGGGTGAGCAAACGCAGACCCTTTAAAGTAATACTGCGTGGTACCCATCGCATGGGTCCCAAATCTCCAGGTTCAAGGGCATCTTCCTACATCGAAAACATGCATGAGAAACCCAGAAGATGGTACACCGTGTGATGGGGAAAGGTTTCTAAAATGCACCTCATTTCTCATCTCCTTGTGCCCGGGTTCGCCATTCCATCCGCTTTACTAGCAATCTCCCTACTTGGAGCATCAGCACCTTTAACCTCCTGTTCCATACAGGTTGCAATTTGTCCTGAGGATGAACGGGAAGACGGGGAACCAACGAGAGACTAGCTCTTGGTGTCGGGACAGGCACAGGTCACTCTATTTTCCCATCAGGAAGAAGAATTAACCACAGGCTCAGCCTGCCCCCCAGAACCAGAACAGGGCCTGAAGCCATCCTGTGCTTTTGCGGCCAGCTCCCAAAAAAGCGAGTTGTAAAATGGAGGTTCAGGGCACTGCAATTCACAAACCTGCAGAGTTATAAATGATAACTCTCATCCACAAATATATTGAGGGAAGGCAAAGAAGAGGATTTGAATTCAAGGCAGAATTGCACGAAACAGATTTCAGGAGGTAGATACGAATCGCCTTTAAAGCACATGAAAAGCGGCAAAACGTTGACAATGATGCCCTTGGCCAAAAAGGGCGTATGCGTTTTTTCCTGAATATATTCAGGAAAAAACGCATACGCCCTTTTTGGCCAACCAAGCAACCTGGAAAGGCAAATCAGCGCTACAGAGAAGTCTCCCTTCCCATTGGTCAAAAGGGCCATGCTGAAAAAAGTGTCAAAACCAGAAATGCAGGACAGGCCATGGAGAAATGGGAGACTTGCTACACTGATGGGCGGGATGTAAATTGCCAACAGCCACTCTGGAGAAGTGTACGGTGTGTCCTGAAACATCTGAAAAACACAGCTTAGAGAGCATAGGGCACTTCCACTCATGGGGGTATAAATTGGGAAAATGAAAAATCAGCAAGACACAAGCACCCCAAAGTTGAGGGCTGCTCTGTTGACAAGGACCTCCACTTCATTCCACCTTAAATATCCCAGGAAAGAGAAAAATGGATAAAGAAGTTGTGGTCCTTATGTACAATGGAATATCACTCAGCCAGGGAATCAATGTCGTAAGGTTAGTAGCAGCACGATGAGTGGATTTAGGAACGACGATTCTAAGTGAAATAAGTCACACAGAAAAGGACACTTCTCATAAGGTATCACTGATAGAGGGAATGTAAAAACCGTTACACTTGAACTGAATTACAAAACAGAACAGAGTCACACATGCAGAAAACACACTATGGCTGTTTAACGGGAAAGGTGAGGTGGGGTGATACATAAAACAAGGGTATCAAATTAGCTCAGATACCGTTCCATAAACCCAATATGTAGTAGACAAGACCTACTCCTTGCTCAGAGAACTGGACTCAACACGCCCTATTCACCGCACAAGAATATATCTGACTAGTAATAATCTTAAAACCTATGTATTGATATCTCTCTGTTAGTGTGTCAAGTGGGTGTAAAGCGGCATAAACACAGCCATGAAAAGCAGCTAAACCCCATTATGAAAATAAATTACTTTGAAAAAACCATGAAACAACGACAGTGAAAGAGATAGAAATTCTTACACAATGAGTTCAGGGGCTGTGATGCAACCTGGATTGACCATATCTAGACGCACAGCTGGATGAGACATAAGGGTGGACACTCTTGGGGCTGAGAGGTTTGGTGAGGTTGGGTGAGCAAACGCAGACCCTTTAAAGTAATACTGCGTGGTACCCATCGCATGGGTCCCAAATCTCCAGCTTCAAGGGCATCTCCTACATCGAAAACATGCATGAGAAACCCAGAAGATAGTACACCGTGTGATGGGGAAAGGTTTCTAAAATGCACCTCATTTCTCATCTCCTTGTGCCAGGGTTCGCCATTCCAGCCGCTTTACTAGCAATCTCCCTACTTGGAGCATCAGCAACTTTAACCTCCTGTTCCGTACAGGTTGCTATTTGTCCTGAGGATGAACGGGAAGACGGGGAACCAACGAGAGACTAGGTCTTGGTGTCGGGACAGGCACAGGTCACTCTATTTTCCCATCAGGAAGAAGAATTAACCACATGCTCAGCCTGCCCCCCGGATCCAGAACAGGGCCTGAAGCCATCCTGCACTTTTGCGGCCAGCTCCCAAAAAAGCGAGTTGTAAAATGGAGGTTCAGGGCACTGCAATTCACAAACCTGCAGAGTTATAAATGATAACACTCGTCCACAAATATATTGAGGGAAGGCAAAGAGGAGGATTTGAAATCAAGGCAGAATTGCAGGAAACAGATTTCAGGAGGTAGATTCGAATCGCCTTTAAAGCACATGAAAAGCGGCAAAATGTTGACAATGATGCCCTTGGCCAAAAAGGGCGTATGCGTTTTTTCCTGAATATATTCAGGAAAAAACGCATACGCCCTTTTTGGCCAACCAAGCAACCTGGAAAGGCAAATCAGCGCTACAGAGAAGTCTCGCTTCCCATTGGTCAAAAGGGCCATGCTGAAAAAAGTGTCAAAACCAGAAATGCAGGACAGGCCATGGAGAAATGGGAGACTTGCTACACTGATGGGCGGGATGTAAATTGCCAACAGCCACTCTGGAGAAGTGTACGGTGTGTCCTGAAACATCTGAAAAACACAGCTTAGAGAGCATAGGGCACTTCCACTCATGGGGGTATAAATTGGGAAAATGAAAAATCAGCAAGACACAAGCACCCCAAAGTTGAGGGCTGCTCTGTTGACAAGGACCTCCACTTCATTCCACCTTAAATATCCCAGGAAAGAGAAAAATGGATAAAGAAGTTGTGGTCCTTATGTACAATGGAATATCACTCAGCCAGGAAATCAATGTCGTAAGGTTAGTAGCAGCATGATGAGTGGATTTAGGTACGACGATTCTAAGTGAAATAAGTCACACAGAAAAGGACACTTCTCATAAGGTATCACTGATAGAGGGAATGTAAAAACCGTTACACTTGAACTGAATTACAAAACAGAACAGAGTCACACATGCAGAAAACACACTATGGCTGTTTAACGGGAAAGGTGAGGTGGGGTGATACATAAAACAAGGGTTTCAAATTAGCTCAGATACCGTTCCATAAACCCAATATGTAGTAGACAAGACCTACTCCTTGCTCAGAGAACTGGACTCAACACGCCCTATTCACCGCACAAGAATATATCTGACTAGTAATAATCTTAAAACCTATGTATTGATATCTCTCTGTTAGTGTGTCAAGTGGGTGTAAAGCGGCATAAACACAGCCATGAAAAGCAGCTAAACCCCATTATGAAAATAAATTACTTTGAAAAACCCATGAAACAACGACAGTGAAAGAGATAGAAATTCTTACACAATGAGTTCAGGGGCTGTGATGCAACCTGGATTGACCATATCTAGACGCACAGCTGGATGAGACATAAGGGTGGACACTCTTGGGGCTGAGAGGTTTGGTGAGGTTGGGTGAGCAAACGCAGACCCTTTAAAGTAATACTGCGTGGTACCCATCGCATGGGTCCCAAATCTCCAGCTTCAAGGGCATCTTCCTACATCAAAAACATGCATGAGAAACCCAGAAGATAGTACACCGTGTGATGGGGAAAGGTTTCTAAAACGCACCTCATTTCTCATCTCCTTGTGCCCGGGTTCGCCATTCCAGCCGCTTTACTAGCAATCTCCCTACTTGGAGCATCAGCACCTTTAACCTCCTGTTCCGTACAGGTTGCAATTTGTCCTGAGGATGAACGGGAAGACGGGGAACCAACGAGAGACTAGCTCTTGGTGTTGGGACAGGCACAGGTCACTCTATTTTCCCATCAGGAAGAAGAATTAACCACATGCTCAGCCTGCCCCCCGGATCCAGAACAGGGCCTGAAGCCATCCTGCACTTTTGCGGCCAGCTCCCAAAAAAGCGAGTTGTAAAATGGAGGTTCAGGGCACTGCAATTCACAAACCTGCAGAGTTATAAATGATAACTCTCGTCCACAAATATATTGAGGGAAGGCAAAGAAGAGGATTTGAAATCAAGGCAGAATTGCAGGAAACAGATTTCAGGAGGTAGATTCGAATCGCCTTTAAAGCACATGAAAAGCGGCAAAATGTTGACAATGATGCCCTTGGCCAAAAAGGGCGTATGCGTTTTTTCCTGAATATATTCAGGAAAAAACGCATATGCCCTTTTTGGCCAACCAAGCAACCTGGAAAGGCAAATCAGCGCTACAGAGAAGTCTCGCTTCCCATCGGTCAAAAGGGCCATGCTGAAAAAAGTGTCAAAACCAGAAATGCAGGACAGGCCATGGAGAAATGGGAGCCTTGCTACACTGATGGGCGGGATGTAAATTGCCAACAGCCACTCTGGAGAAGTGTACGGTGTGTCCTGAAACATCAGAAAAACACAGCTTAGAGAGCATAGGGCACTTCCACTCATGGGGGTATAAATTGGGAAAATGAAAAATCAGCAAGACACAAGCACCCCAAAGTTGAGGGCTGCTCTGTTGACAAGGACCTCCACTTCATTCCACCTTCAATATCCCAGGAAAGAGAAAAATGGATAAAGAAGTTGTGGTCCTTATGTACAATGGAATATCACTCAGCCATGAAATCAATGTCATAAGGTTAGTAGCAGCATGATGAGTGGATTTAGGTACGACGATTCTAAGTGAAATAAGTCACACAGAAAAGGACACTTCTCATAAGGTATCACTGATAGAGGGAATGTAAAAACCGTTACACATGAACTGAATTACAAAACAGAACAGAGTCACACATGCAGAAAACACACTATGGCTGCTTAACGGGAAAGGTGAGGTGGGGTGATACATAAAACAAGGGTATCAAATTAGCTCAGATACCGTTCCATAAACCCAATATGTAGTAGACAAGACCTACTCCTTGCTCAGAGAACTGGACTCAACACGCCCTATTCACCGCACAAGAATATATCTGAATAGTAATAATCTTAAAACCTATGTATTGATATCTCTCTGTTAGTGTGTCAAGTGGGTGTAAAGCGGCATAAACACAGCCGTGAAAAGCAGCTAAACCCCATTATGAAAATAAATTACTTTGAAAAACCCATGAAACAACGACAGTGAAAGAGATAGAAATTCTTACACAATGAGTTCAGGGGCTGTGATGCAACCTGGATTGACCATATCTAGACCCACAGCTGGATGAGACATAAGGGTGGACACTCTTGGGGCTGAGAGGTTTGGTGAGGTTGGGTGAGCAAACGCAGACCCTTTAAAGTAATACTGCGTGGTACCCATCGCATGGGTCCCAAATCTCCAGGTTCAAGGGCATCTTCCTACATCGAAAACATGCATGAGAAACCCAGAAGATGGTACACCGTGTGATGGGGAAAGGTTTCTAAAATGCACCTCATTTCTCATCTCCTTGTGCCCGGGTTCGCCATTCCAGCCGCTTTACTAGCAATCTCCCTACTTGGAGCATCAGCACCTTTAACCTCCTGTTCCGTACAGGTTGCAATTTGTCCTGAGGATGAACGGGAAGACGGGGAACCAACGAGAGACTAGCTCTTGGTGTCGGGACAGGCACAGGTCACTCTATTTTCCCATCAGGAAGAAGAATTAACCACAGGCTCAGCCTGCCCCCCAGAACCAGAACAGGGCCTGAAGCCATCCTGTGCTTTTGCGGCCAGCTCCCAAAAAAGCGAGTTGTAAAATGGAGGTTCAGGGCACTGCAATTCACAAACCTGCAGAGTTATAAATGATAACTCTCATCCACAAATATATTGAGGGAAGGCAAAGAAGAGGATTTGAATTCAAGGCAGAATTGCACGAAACAGATTTCAGGAGGTAGATACGAATCGCCTTTAAAGCACATGAAAAGCGGCAAAACGTTGACAATGATGCCCTTGGCCAAAAAGGGCGTATGCGTTTTTTCCTGAATATATTCAGGAAAAAACGCATACGCCCTTTTTGGCCAACCAAGCAACCTGGAAAGGCAAATCAGCGCTACAAAGAAGTCTCACTTCCCATCGGTCAAAAGGGCCATGCTGAAAAATGTGTCAAAACCAGAAATGCAGGACAGGCCATGGAGAAATGAGAGCCTTGCTACACTGATGGGCGGGATGTAAATTGCCAACAGCCACTCTGGAGAAGTGTACGGTGTGTCCTGAAACATCTGAAAAACACAGCTTAGAGAGCATAGGGCACTTCCACTCATGGGGGTATAAATTGGGAAAATTAAAAATCAGCAAGACACAAGCACCCCAAAGTTTAGGGCTGCTCTGTTGACAAGGACCTCCACTTCATTCCACCTTAAATATCCAAGGAAAGAGAAAAATGGATAAAGAAGTTGTGGTCCTTATGTACATTGGAATATCACTCAGCCATGAAATCAATGTCATAAGGTTAGTAGCAGCATGATGAGTGGATTTAGGTACGACGATTCTAAGGGAAATAAGTCACACAGAAAAGGACACTTCTCATAAGGTATCACTTTTAGAGGGAATGTAAAAACCGTTACACCTGAACTGAATTACAAAACAGAACAGAGTCACACATGCAGAAAACAGACAATGGCTGCTTAACGGGAAAGGTGAGGTGGGGTGATACATAAAACAAGGGTATCAAATTAGCTCAGATACCGTTCCATAAACCCAATATGTAGTAGACAAGACCTACTCCTTGCTCAGAGAACTGGACTCAACACGCCCTATTCACCGCACAAGAATATATCTGACTAGTAATAATCTTAAAACCTATGTATTGATATCTCTCTGTTAGTGTGTCAAGTGGGTGTAAAGCGGCATAAACACAGCCGTGAAAAGCAGCTAAACCCCATTATGAAAATAAATTACTTTGAAAAACCCATGAAACAACGACAGTGAAAGAGATAGAAATTCTTACACAATGAGTTCAGGGGCTGTGATGCAACCTGGATTGACCATATCTAGACCCACAGCTGGATGAGACATAAGGGTGGACACTCTTGGGGCTGAGAGGTTTGGTGAGGTTGGGTGAGCAAACGCAGACCCTTTAAAGTAATACTGCGTGGTACCCATCGCATGGGTCCCAAATCTCCAGGTTCAAGGGCAGCTTCCTACATCGAAAACATGCATGAGAAACCCAGAAGATGGTACACCGTGTGATGGGGAAAGGTTTCTAAAATGCACCTCATTTCTCATCTCCTTGTGCCCGGGTTCGCCATTCCAGCCGCTTTACTAGCAATCTCCCTACTTGGAGCATCAGCACCTTTAACCTCCTGTTCCGTACAGGTTGCAATTTGTCCTGAGGATGAACGGGAAGACGGGGAACCAACGAGAGACTAGCTCTTGGTGTCGGGACAGGCACAGGTCACTCTATTTTCCCATCAGGAAGAAGAATTAACCACAGGCTCAGCCTGCCCCCCAGAACCAGAACAGGGCCTGAAGCCATCCTGTGCTTTTGCGGCCAGCTCCCAAAAAAGCGAGTTGTAAAATGGAGGTTCAGGGCACTGCAATTCACAAACCTGCAGAGTTATAAATGATAACTCTCATCCACAAATATATTGAGGGAAGGCAAAGAAGAGGATTTGAATTCAAGGCAGAATTGCACGAAACAGATTTCAGGAGGTAGATACGAATCGCCTTTAAAGCACATGAAAAGCGGCAAAACGTTGACAATGATGCCCTTGGCCAAAAAGGGCGTATGCGTTTTTTCCTGAATATATTCAGGAAAAAACGCATACGCCCTTTTTGGCCAACCAAGCAACCTGGAAAGGCAAATCAGCGCTACAGAGAAGTCTCGCTTCCCATCGGTCAAAAGGGCCATGCTGAAAAAAGTGTCAAAACCAGAAATGCAGGACAGGCCATGGAGAAATGGGAGCCTTGCTACACTGATGGGCGGGATGTAAATTGCCAACAGCCACTCTGGAGATGTGTACGGTGAGTCCTGAAACATCGAAAAAACACAGCTTAGAGAGCATAGGGCACTTCCACTCATGGGGGTATAAATTGGGAAAATTAAAAATCAGCAAGACACAAGCACCCCAAAGTTGAGGGCTGCTCTGTTGACCAGGACCTCCACTTCATTCCACCTTAAATATCCCAGGAAAGAGAAAAATGGATAAAGAAGTTGTGGTCCTTATGTACAATGGAATATCACTCAGCCATGAAATCAATGTCATAAGGTTAGTAGCAGCATGATGAGTGGATTTAGGTACGACGATTCTAAGTGAAATAAGTCACACAGAAAAGGACACTTCTCATAAGGTATCACTGATAGAGGGAATGTAAAAACCGTTACACTTGAACTGAATTACAAAACAGAACAGAGTCACACATGCAGAAAACAGACTATGGCTGCTTAACGGGAAAGGTGAGGTGGGGTGATACATAAAACAAGGGTATCAAATTAGCTCAGATACCGTTCCATAAACCCAATATGTAGTAGACAAGACCTACTCCTTGCTCAGAGAACTGGACTCAACACGCCCTATTCACCGCACAAGAATATATCTGACTAGTAATAATCTTAAAACCTATGTATTGATATCTCTCTGTTAGTGTGTCAAGTGGGTGTAAAGCGGCATAAACACAGCCGTGAAAAGCAGCTAAACCCCATTATGAAAATAAATTACTTTGAAAAACCCATGAAACAACGACAGTGAAAGAGATAGAAATTCTTACACAATGAGTTCAGGGGCTGTGATGCAACCTGGATTGACCATATCTAGACCCACAGCTGGATGAGACATAAGGGTGGACACTCTTGGGGCTGAGAGGTTTGGTGAGGTTGGGTGAGCAAACGCAGACCCTTTAAAGTAATACTGCGTGGTACCCATCGCATGGGTCCCAAATCTCCAGGTTCAAGGGCATCTTCCTACATCGAAAACATGCATGAGAAACCCAGAAGATGGTACACCGTGTGATGGGGAAAGGTTTCTAAAACGCACCTCATTTCTCATCTCCTTGTGCCCGGGTTCGCCATTCCAGCCGCTTTACTAGCAATCTCCCTACTTGGAGCATCAGCACCTTTAACCTCCTGTTCCGTACAGGTTGCAAATTGTCCTGAGGATGAACGGGAAGACGGGGAACCAACGAGAGACTAGCTCTTGGTGTCGGGACAGACACAGGTCACTCTATTTTCCCATCAGGAAGAAGAATTAACCACAGGCTCAGCCTGCCCCCCGGAACCAGAACAGGGCCTGAAGCCATCCTGCGCTTTTGCGGCCAGCTCCCAAAAAAGCGAGTTGTAAAATGGAGGTTCAGGGCACTGCAATTCACAAACCTGCAGAGTTATAAATGATAACTCTCGTCCACAAATATATTGAGGGAAGGCAAAGAAGAGGATTTGAAATCAAGGCAGAATTGCACGAAACAGATTTCAGGAGGTAGATACGAATCGCCTTTAAAGCACATGAAAAGCGGCAAAACGTTGACAATGATGCCCTTGGCCAAAAAGGGCGTATGCGTTTTTTCCTGAATATATTCAGGAAAAAACGCATACGCCCTTTTTGGCCAACCAAGCAACCTGGAAAGGCAAATCAGCGCTACAGAGAAGTCTCGCTTCCCATCGGTCAAAAGGGCCATGCTGAAAAAAGTGTCAAAACCAGAAATGCAGGACAGGCCATGGAGAAATGGGAGCCTTGCTACACTGATGGGCGGGATGTAAATTGCCAACAGCCACTCTGGAGAAGTGTACGGTGTGTCCTGAAACATCTGAAAAACACAGCTTAGAGAGCATAGGGCACTTCCACTCATGGGGGTATAAATTGGGAAAATGAAAAATCAGCAAGACACAAGCACCCCAAAGTTGAGGGCTGCTCTGTTGACAAGGACCTCCACTTCATTCCACCTTCAATATCCCAGGAAAGAGAAAAATGGATAAAGAAGTTGTGGTCCTTATGTACAATGGAATATCACTCAGCCATGAAATCAATGTCATAAGGTTAGTAGCAGCATGATGAGTGGATTTAGGTACGACGATTCTAAGTGAAATAAGTCACACAGAAAAGGACACTTCTCATAAGGTATCACTGATAGAGGGAATGTAAAAACCGTTACACTTGAACTGAATTACAAAACAGAACAGAGTCACACATGCAGAAAACACACTATGGCTGCTTAACGGGAAAGGTGAGGTGGGGTGATACATAAAACAAGGGTATCAAATTAGCTCAGATACCGTTCCATAAACCCAATATGTAGTAGACAAGACCTACTCCTTGCTCAGAGAACTGGACTCAACACGCCCTATTCACCGCACAAGAATATATCTGACTAGTAATAATCTTAAAACCTATGTATTGATATCTCTCTGTTAGTGTGTCAAGTGGGTGTAAAGCGGCATAAACACAGCCGTGAAAAGCAGCTAAACCCCATTATGAAAATAAATTACTTTGAAAAACCCATGAAACAACGACAGTGAAAGAGATAGAAATTCTTACACAATGAGTTCAGGGGCTGTGATGCAACCTGGATTGACCATATCTAGACCCACAGCTGGATGAGACATAAGGGTGGACACTCTTGGGGCTGAGAGGTTTGGTGAGGTTGGGTGAGCAAACGCAGACCCTTTAAAGTAATACTGCGTGGTACCCATCGCATGGGTCCCAAATCTCCAGGTTCAAGGGCATCTTCCTACATCGAAAACATGCATGAGAAACCCAGAAGATGGTACACCGTGTGATGGGGAAAGGTTTCTAAAATGCACCTCATTTCTCATCTCCTTGTGCCCGGGTTCGCCATTCCAGCCGCTTTACTAGCAATCTCCCTACTTGGAGCATCAGCACCTTTAACCTCCTGTTCCGTACAGGTTGCAATTTGTCCTGAGGATGAACGGGAAGACGGGGAACCAACGAGAGACTAGCTCTTGGTGTCGGGACAGGCACAGGTCACTCTATTTTCCCATCAGGAAGAAGAATTAACCACAGGCTCAGCCTGCCCCCCAGAACCAGAACAGGGCCTGAAGCCATCCTGTGCTTTTGCGGCCAGCTCCCAAAAAAGCGAGTTGTAAAATGGAGGTTCAGGGCACTGCAATTCACAAACCTGCAGAGTTATAAATGATAACTCTCATCCACAAATATATTGAGGGAAGGCAAAGAAGAGGATTTGAATTCAAGGCAGAATTGCACGAAACAGATTTCAGGAGGTAGATACGAATCGCCTTTAAAGCACATGAAAAGCGGCAAAACGTTGACAATGATGCCCTTGGCCAAAAAGGGCGTATGCGTTTTTTCCTGAATATATTCAGGAAAAAACGCATACGCCCTTTTTGGCCAACCAAGCAACCTGGAAAGGCAAATCAGCGCTACAGAGAAGTCTCGCTTCCCATCGGTCAAAAGGGCCATGCTGAAAAAAGTGTCAAAACCAGAAATGCAGGACAGGCCATGGAGAAATGGGAGCCTTGCTACACTGATGGGCGGGATGTAAATTGCCAACAGCCACTCTGGAGAAGTGTACGGTGTGTCCTGAAACATCTGAAAAACACAGCTTAGAGAGCATAGGGCACTTCCACTCATGGGGGTATAAATTGGGAAAATGAAAAATCAGCAAGACACAAGCACCCCAAAGTTGAGGGCTGCTCTGTTGACAAGGACCTCCACTTCATTCCACCTTCAATATCCCAGGAAAGAGAAAAATGGATAAAGAAGTTGTGGTCCTTATGTACAATGGAATATCACTCAGCCATGAAATCAATGTCATAAGGTTAGTAGCAGCATGATGAGTGGATTTAGGTACGACGATTCTAAGTGAAATAAGTCACACAGAAAAGGACACTTCTCATAAGGTATCACTGATAGAGGGAATGTAAAAACCGTTACACTTGAACTGAATTACAAAACAGAACAGAGTCACACATGCAGAAAACACACTATGGCTGCTTAACGGGAAAGGTGAGGTGGGGTGATACATAAAACAAGGGTATCAAATTAGCTCAGATACCGTTCCATAAACCCAATATGTAGTAGACAAGACCTACTCCTTGCTCAGAGAACTGGACTCAACACGCCCTATTCACCGCACAAGAATATATCTGACTAGTAATAATCTTAAAACCTATGTATTGATATCTCTCTGTTAGTGTGTCAAGTGGGTGGAAAGCGGCATAAACACAGCCGTGAAAAGCAGCTAAACCCCATTATGAAAATAAATTACTTTGAAAAACCCATGAAACAACGACAGTGAAAGAGATAGAAATTCTTACACAATGAGTTCAGGGGCTGTGATGCAACCTGGATTGACCATATCTAGACCCACAGCTGGATGAGACATAAGGGTGGACACTCTTGGGGCTGAGAGGTTTGGTGAGGTTGGGTGAGCAAACGCAGACCCTTTAAAGTAATACTGCGTGGTACCCATCGCATGGGTCCCAAATCTCCAGGTTCAAGGGCATCTTCCTACATCGAAAACATGCATGAGAAACCCAGAAGATGGTACACCGTGTGATGGGGAAAGGTTTCTAAAACGCACCTCATTTCTCATCTCCTTGTGCCCGGGTTCGCCATTCCAGCCGCTTTACTAGCAATCTCCCTACTTGGAGCATCAGCACCTTTAACCTCCTGTTCCGTACAGGTTGCAATTTGTCCTGAGGATGAACGGGAAGACGGGGAACCAACGAGAGACTACCTCTTGGTGTCGGGACAGGCACAGGTCACTCTATTTTCCCATCAGGAAGAAGAATTAACCACAGGCTCAGCCTGCCCCCCGGAACCAGAACAGGGCCTGAAGCCATCCTGCACTTTTGCGGCCAGCTCCCAAAAAAGCGAGTTGTAAAATGGAGGTTCAGGGCACTGCAATTCACAAACCTGCAGAGTTATAAATGATAACTCTCGTCAACAAATATATTGAGGGAAGGCAAAGAAGAGGATTTGAAATCAAGGCAGAATTGCAGGAAACAGATTTCAGGAGGTAGATTCGAATCGCCTTTAAAGCACATGAAAAGCGGCAAAATGTTGACAATGATGCCCTTGGCCAAAAAGGGCGTATGCGTTTTTTCCTGAATATATTCAGGAAAAAACGCATACGCCCTTTTTGGCCAACCAAGCAACCTGGAAAGGCAAATCAGCGCCACAAAGAAGTCTCACTTCCCATCGGTCAAAAGGGCCATGCTGAAAAATGTGTCAAAACCAGAAATGCAGGACAGGCCATGGAGAAATGAGAGCCTTGCTACACTGATGGGCGGGATGTAAATTGCCAACAGCCACTCTGGAGAAGTGTACGGTGTGTCCTGAAACATCTGAAAAACACAGCTTAGAGAGCATAGGGCACTTCCACTCATGGGGGTATAAATTGGGAAAATGAAAAATCAGCAAGACACAAGCACCCCAAAGTTTAGGGCTGCTCTGTTGACAAGGACCTCCACTTCATTCCACCTTAAATATCCAAGGAAAGAGAAAAATGGATAAAGAATTTGTGGTCCTTATGTACAATGGAATATCACTCAGCCATGAAATCAATGTCATAAGGTTAGTAGCAGCATGATGAGTGGATTTAGGTACGACGATTCTAAGTGAAATAAGTCACACAGAAAAGGACACTTCTCATAAGGTATCACTTTTAGAGGGAATGTAAAAACCGTTACACTTGAACTGAATTACAAAACAGAACAGAGTCACACATGCAGAAAACAGACAATGGCTGCTTAACGGGAAAGGTGAGGTGGGGTGATACATAAAACAAGGGTATCAAATTAGCTCAGATACCGTTCCATAAACCCAATATGTAGTAGACAAGACCTACTCCTTGCTCAGAGAACTGGACTCAACACGCCCTATTCACCGCACAAGAATATATCTGACTAGTAATAATCTTAAAACCTATGTATTGATATCTCTCTGTTAGTGTGTCAAGTGGGTGTAAAGCGGCATAAACACAGCCGTGAAAAGCAGCTAAACCCCATTATGAAAATAAATTACTTTGAAAAACCCATGAAACAACGACAGTGAAAGAGATAGAAATTCTTACACACTGCGTTCAGGGGCTGTGATGCAACCTGGATTGACCATATCTAGACCCACAGCTGGATGAGACATAAGGGTGGACACTCTTGGGGCTGAGAGGTTTGGTGAGGTTGGGTGAGCAAACGCAGACCCTTTAAAGTAATACTGCGTGGTACCCATCGCATGGGTCCCAAATCTCCAGGTTCAAGGGCATCTTCCTACATCGAAAACATGCATGAGAAACCCAGAAGATGGTACACCGTGTGATGGGGAAAGGTTTCTAAAATGCACCTCATTTCTCATCTCCTTGTGCCCGGGTTCGCCATTCCAGCCGCTTTACTAGCAATCTCCCTACTTGGAGCATCAGCACCTTTAACCTCCTGTTCCGTACAGGTTGCAATTTGTCCTGAGGATGAACGGGAAGACGGGGAACCAACGAGAGACTAGCTCTTGGTGTCGGGACAGGCACAGGTCACTCTATTTTCCCATCAGGAAGAAGAATTAACCACAGGCTCAGCCTGCCCCCCAGAACCAGAACAGGGCCTGAAGCCATCCTGTGCTTTTGCGGCCAGCTCCCAAAAAAGCGAGTTGTAAAATGGAGGTTCAGGGCACTGCAATTCACAAACCTGCAGAGTTATAAATGATAACTCTCATCCACAAATATATTGAGGGAAGGCAAAGAAGAGGATTTGAATTCAAGGCAGAATTGCACGAAACAGATTTCAGGAGGTAGATACGAATCGCCTTTAAAGCACATGAAAAGCGGCAAAACGTTGACAATGATGCCCTTGGCCAAAAAGGGCGTATGCGTTTTTTCCTGAATATATTCAGGAAAAAACGCATACGCCCTTTTTGGCCAACCAAGCAACCTGGAAAGGCAAATCAGCGCTACAGAGAAGTCTCGCTTCCCATCGGTCAAAAGGGCCATGCTGAAAAAAGTGTCAAAACCAGAAATGCAGGACAGGCCATGGAGAAATGGGAGCCTTGCTACACTGATGGGCGGGATGTAAATTGCCAACAGCCACTCTGGAGATGTGTACGGTGAGTCCTGAAACATCGAAAAAACACAGCTTAGAGAGCATAGGGCACTTCCACTCATGGGGGTATAAATTGGGAAAATTAAAAATCAGCAAGACACAAGCACCCCAAAGTTGAGGGCTGCTCTGTTGACCAGGACCTCCACTTCATTCCACCTTAAATATCCCAGGAAAGAGAAAAATGGATAAAGAAGTTGTGGTCCTTATGTACAATGGAATATCACTCAGCCATGAAATCAATGTCATAAGGTTAGTAGCAGCATGATGAGTGGATTTAGGTACGACGATTCTAAGTGAAATAAGTCACACAGAAAAGGACACTTCTCATAAGGTATCACTGATAGAGGGAATGTAAAAACCGTTACACTTGAACTGAATTACAAAACAGAACAGAGTCACACATGCAGAAAACAGACTATGGCTGCTTAACGGGAAAGGTGAGGTGGGGTGATACATAAAACAAGGGTATCAAATTAGCTCAGATACCGTTCCATAAACCCAATATGTAGTAGACAAGACCTACTCCTTGCTCAGAGAACTGGACTCAACACGCCCTATTCACCGCACAAGAATATATCTGACTAGTAATAATCTTAAAACCTATGTATTGATATCTCTCTGTTAGTGTGTCAAGTGGGTGTAAAGCGGCATAAACACAGCCGTGAAAAGCAGCTAAACCCCATTATGAAAATAAATTACTTTGAAAAACCCATGAAACAACGACAGTGAAAGAGATAGAAATTCTTACACAATGAGTTCAGGGGCTGTGATGCAACCTGGATTGACCATATCTAGACCCACAGCTGGATGAGACATAAGGGTGGACACTCTTGGGGCTGAGAGGTTTGGTGAGGTTGGGTGAGCAAACGCAGACCCTTTAAAGTAATACTGCGTGGTACCCATCGCATGGGTCCCAAATCTCCAGGTTCAAGGGCATCTTCCTACATCGAAAACATGCATGAGAAACCCAGAAGATGGTACACCGTGTGATGGGGAAAGGTTTCTAAAACGCACCTCATTTCTCATCTCCTTGTGCCCGGGTTCGCCATTCCAGCCGCTTTACTAGCAATCTCCCTACTTGGAGCATCAGCACCTTTAACCTCCTGTTCCGTACAGGTTGCAATTTGTCCTGAGGATGAACGGGAAGACGGGGAACCAACGAGAGACTAGCTCTTGGTGTCGGGACAGACACAGGTCACTCTATTTTCCCATCAGGAAGAAGAATTAACCACAGGCTCAGCCTGCCCCCCGGAACCAGAACAGGGCCTGAAGCCATCCTGCGCTTTTGCGGCCAGCTCCCAAAAAAGCGAGTTGTAAAATGGAGGTTCAGGGCACTGCAATTCACAAACCTGCAGAGTTATAAATGATAACTCTCGTCCACAAATATATTGAGGGAAGGCAAAGAAGAGGATTTGAAATCAAGGCAGAATTGCACGAAACAGATTTCAGGAGGTAGATACGAATCGCCTTTAAAGCACATGAAAAGCGGCAAAACGTTGACAATGATGCCCTTGGCCAAAAAGGGCGTATGCGTTTTTTCCTGAATATATTCAGGAAAAAACGCATACGCCCTTTTTGGCCAACCAAGCAACCTGGAAAGGCAAATCAGCGCTACAGAGAAGTCTCGCTTCCCATCGGTCAAAAGGGCCATGCTGAAAAAAGTGTCAAAACCAGAAATGCAGGACAGGCCATGGAGAAATGGGAGCCTTGCTACACTGATGGGCGGGATGTAAATTGCCAACAGCCACTCTGGAGAAGTGTACGGTGTGTCCTGAAACATCTGAAAAACACAGCTTAGAGAGCATAGGGCACTTCCACTCATGGGGGTATAAATTGGGAAAATGAAAAATCAGCAAGACACAAGCACCCCAAAGTTGAGGGCTGCTCTGTTGACAAGGACCTCCACTTCATTCCACCTTCAATATCCCAGGAAAGAGAAAAATGGATAAAGAAGTTGTGGTCCTTATGTACAATGGAATATCACTCAGCCATGAAATCAATGTCATAAGGTTAGTAGCAGCATGATGAGTGGATTTAGGTACGACGATTCTAAGTGAAATAAGTCACACAGAAAAGGACACTTCTCATAAGGTATCACTGATAGAGGGAATGTAAAAACCGTTACACTTGAACTGAATTACAAAACAGAACAGAGTCACACATGCAGAAAACACACTATGGCTGCTTAACGGGAAAGGTGAGGTGGGGTGATACATAAAACAAGGGTATCAAATTAGCTCAGATACCGTTCCATAAACCCAATATGTAGTAGACAAGACCTACTCCTTGCTCAGAGAACTGGACTCAACACGCCCTATTCACCGCACAAGAATATATCTGACTAGTAATAATCTTAAAACCTATGTATTGATATCTCTCTGTTAGTGTGTCAAGTGGGTGTAAAGCGGCATAAACACAGCCGTGAAAAGCAGCTAAACCCCATTATGAAAGTAAATTACTTTGAAAAACCCATGAAACAACGACAGTGAAAGAGATAGAAATTCTTACACAATGAGTTCAGGGGCTGTGATGCAACCTGGATTGACCATATCTAGACCCACAGCTGGATGAGACATAAGGGTGGACACTCTTGGGGCTGAGAGGTTTGGTGAGGTTGGGTGAGCAAACGCAGACCCTTTAAAGTAATACTGCGTGGTACCCATCGCATGGGTCCCAAATCTCCAGGTTCAAGGGCATCTTCCTACATCGAAAACATGCATGAGAAACCCAGAAGATGGTACACCGTGTGATGGGGAAAGGTTTCTAAAATGCACCTCATTTCTCAATTCCTTGTGCCCGGGTTCGCCATTCCAGCCGCTTTACTAGCAATCTCCCTACTTGGAGCATCAGCACCTTTAACCTCCTGTTCCGTACAGGTTGCAATTTGTCCTGAGGATGAACGGGAAGACGGGGAACCAACGAGAGACTAGCTCTTGGTGTCGGGACAGGCACAGGTCACTCTATTTTCCCATCAGGAAGAAGAATTAACCACAGGCTCAGCCTGCCCCCCAGAACCAGAACAGGGCCTGAAGCCATCCTGTGCTTTTGCGGCCAGCTCCCAAAAAAGCGAGTTGTAAAATGGAGGTTCAGGGCACTGCAATTCACAAACCTGCAGAGTTATAAATGATAACTCTCATCCACAAATATATTGAGGGAAGGCAAAGAAGAGGATTTGAATTCAAGGCAGAATTGCACGAAACAGATTTCAGGAGGTAGATACGAATCGCCTTTAAAGCACATGAAAAGCGGCAAAACGTTGACAATGATGCCCTTGGCCAAAAAGGGCGTATGCGTTTTTTCCTGAATATATTCAGGAAAAAACGCATACGCCCTTTTTGGCCAACCAAGCAACCTGGAAAGGCAAATCAACGCTACAAAGAAGTCTCGCTTCCCATCGGTCAAAAGGGCCATGCTGAAAAAAGTGTCAAAACCAGAAATGCAGGACAGGCCATGGAGAAATGGGAGCCTTGCTACACTGATGGGCGGGATGTAAATTGCCAACAGCCACTCTGGAGAAGTGTACGGTGTGTCCTGAAACATCTGAAAAACACAGCTTAGAGAGCATAGGGCACTTCCACTCATGGGGGTATAAATTGGGAAAATGAAAAATCAGCAAGACACAAGCACCCCAAAGTTGAGGGCTGCTCTGTTGACAAG
This sequence comes from Balaenoptera borealis, assembly GCF_965194805.1. NCBI lineage: Eukaryota > Metazoa > Chordata > Mammalia > Artiodactyla > Balaenopteridae > Balaenoptera > Balaenoptera borealis. The sequence continues at coordinate 43,137 of NW_028122571.1, read as the reverse complement.
GACCTCCACTTCATTCCACCTTCAATATCCCAGGAAAGAGAAAAATGGATAAAGAAGTTGTGGTCCTTATGTACAATGGAATATCACTCAGCCATGAAATCAATGTCATAAGGTTAGTAGCAGCATGATGAGTGGATTTAGGTACGACGATTCTAAGTGAAATAAGTCACACAGAAAAGGACACTTCTCATAAGGTATCACTGATAGAGGGAATGTAAAAACCGTTACACTTGAACTGAATTACAAAACAGAACAGAGTCACACATGCAGAAAACACACTATGGCTGCTTAACGGGAAAGGTGAGGTGGGGTGATACATAAAACAAGGGTATCAAATTAGCTCAGATACCGTTCCATAAACCCAATATGTAGTAGACAAGACCTAATCCTTGCTCAGAGAACTGGACTCAACACGCCCTATTCACCGCACAAGAATATATCTGACTAGTAATAATCTTAAAACCTATGTATTGATATCTCTCCGTTAGTGTGTCAAGTGGGTGTAAAGCGGCATAAACACAGCCGTGAAAAGCAGCTAAACCCCATTATGAAAATAAATTACTTTGAAAAACCCATGAAACAACGACAGTGAAAGAGATAGAAATTCTTACACAATGAGTTCAGGGGCTGTGATGCAACCTGGATTGACCATATCTAGACCCACAGCTGGATGAGACATAAGGGTGGACACTCTTGGGGCTGAGAGGTTTGGTGAGGTTGGGTGAGCAAACGCAGACCCTTTAAAGTAATACTGCGTGGTACCCATCGCATGGGTCCCAAATCTCCAGGTTCAAGGGCATCTTCCTACATCGAAAACATGCATGAGAAACCCAGAAGATGGTACACCGTGTGATGGGGAAAGGTTTCTAAAATGCACCTCATTTCTCATCTCCTTGTGCCCGGGTTCGCCATTCCAGCCGCTTTACTAGCAATCTCCCTACTTGGAGCATCAGCACCTTTAACCTCCTGTTCCGTACAGGTTGCAATTTGTCCTGAGGATGAACGGGAAGACGGGGAACCAACGAGAGACTAGCTCTTGGTGTCGGGACAGGCACAGGTCACTCTATTTTCCCATCAGGAAGAAGAATTAACCACAGGCTCAGCCTGCCCCCCAGAACCAGAACAGGGCCTGAAGCCATCCTGTGCTTTTGCGGCCAGCTCCCAAAAAAGCGAGTTGTAAAATGGAGGTTCAGGGCACTGCAATTCACAAACCTGCAGAGTTATAAATGATAACTCTCATCCACAAATATATTGAGGGAAGGCAAAGAAGAGGATTTGAATTCAAGGCAGAATTGCACGAAACAGATTTCAGGAGGTAGATACCAATCGCCTTTAAAGCACATGAAAAGCGGCAAAACGTTGACAATGATGCCCTTGGCCAAAAAGGGCGTATGCGTTTTTTCCTGAATATATTCAGGAAAAAACGCATACGCCCTTTTTGGCCAACCAAGCAACCTGGAAAGGCAAATCAGCGCTACAGAGAAGTCTCGCTTCCCATCGGTCAAAAGGGCCATGCTGAAAAAAGTGTCAAAACCAGAAATGCAGGACAGGCCATGGAGAAATGGGAGCCTTGCTACACTGATGGGCGGGATGTAAATTGCCAACAGCCACTCTGGAGATGTGTACGGTGAGTCCTGAAACATCGAAAAAACACAGCTTAGAGAGCATAGGGCACTTCCACTCATGGGGGTATAAATTGGGAAAATGAAAAATCAGCAAGACACAAGCACCCCAAAGTTGAGGGCTGCTCTGTTGACAAGGACCTCCACTTCATTCCACCTTCAATATCCCAGGAAAGAGAAAAATGGATAAAGAAGTTGTGGTCCTTATGTACAATGGAATATCACTCAGCCATGAAATCAATGTCATAAGGTTAGTAGCAGCATGATGAGTGGATTTAGGTACGACGATTCTAAGTGAAATAAGTCACACAGAAAAGGACACTTCTCATAAGGTATCACTGATAGAGGGAATGTAAAAACCGTTACACTTGAACTGAATTACAAAACAGAACAGAGTCACACATGCAGAAAACACACTATGGCTGCTTAACGGGAAAGGTGAGGTGGGGTGATACATAAAACAAGGGTATCAAATTAGCTCAGATACCGTTCCATAAACCCAATATGTAGTAGACAAGACCTACTCCTTGCTCAGAGAACTGGACTCAACACGCCCTATTCACCGCACAAGAATATATCTGACTAGTAATAATCTTAAAACCTATGTATTGATATCTCTCTGTTAGTGTGTCAAGTGGGTGTAAAGCGGCATAAACACAGCCGTGAAAAGCAGCTAAACCCCATTATGAAAATAAATTACTTTGAAAAACCCATGAAACAACGACAGTGAAAGAGAGAGAAATTCTTACACAATGAGTTCAGGGGCTGTGATGCAACCTGGATTGACCATATCTAGACCCACAGCTGGATGAGACATAAGGGTGGACACTCTTGGGGCTGAGAGGTTTGGTGAGGTTGGGTGAGCAAACGCAGACCCTTTAAAGTAATACTGCGTGGTACCCATCGCATGGGTCCCAAATCTCCAGGTTCAAGGGCATCTTCCTACATCGAAAACATGCATGAGAAACCCAGAAGATGGTACACCGTGTGATGGGGAAAGGTTTCTAAAATGCACCTCATTTCTCATCTCCTTGTGCCCGGGTTCGCCATTCCAGCCGCTTTACTAGCAATCTCCCTACTTGGAGCATCAGCACCTTTAACCTCCTGTTCCGTACAGGTTGCAATTTGTCCTGAGGATGAACGGGAAGACGGGGAACCAACGAGAGACTAGCTCTTGGTGTCGGGACAGGCACAGGTCACTCTATTTTCCCATCAGGAAGAAGAATTAACCACAGGCTCAGCCTGCCCCCCGGAACCAGAACAGGGCCTGAAGCCATCCTGTGCTTTTGCGGCCAGCTCCCAAAAAAGCGAGTTGTAAAATGGAGGTTCAGGGCACTGCAATTCACAAACCTGCAGAGTTATAAATGATAACTCTCGTCCACAAATATATTGAGGGAAGGCAAAGAAGAGGATTTGAATTCAAGGCAGAATTGCACGAAACAGATTTCAGGAGGTAGATACGAATCGCCTTTAAAGCACATGAAAAGCGGCAAAACGTTGACAATGATGCCCTTGGCCAAAAAGGGCGTATGCGTTTTTTCCTGAATATATTCAGGAAAAAACGCATACGCCCTTTTTGGCCAACCAAGCAACCTGGAAAGGCAAATCAACGCTACAAAGAAGTCTCGCTTCCCATCGGTCAAAAGGGCCATGCTGAAAAAAGTGTCAAAACCAGAAATGCAGGACAGGCCATGGAGAAATGGGAGCCTTGCTACACTGATGGGCGGGATGTAAATTGCCAACAGCCACTCTGGAGAAGTGTACGGTGTGTCCTGAAACATCTGAAAAACACAGCTTAGAGAGCATAGGGCACTTCCACTCATGGGGGTATAAATTGGGAAAATGAAAAATCAGCAAGACACAAGCACCCCAAAGTTGAGGGCTGCTCTGTTGACAAGGACCTCCACTTCATTCCACCTTCAATATCCCAGGAAAGAGAAAAATGGATAAAGAAGTTGTGGTCCTTATGTACAATGGAATATCACTCAGCCATGAAATCAATGTCATAAGGTTAGTAGCAGCATGATGAGTGGATTTAGGTACGACGATTCTAAGTGAAATAAGTCACACAGAAAAGGACACTTCTCATAAGGTATCACTGATAGAGGGAATGTAAAAACCGTTACACTTGAACTGAATTACAAAACAGAACAGAGTCACACATGCAGAAAACACACTATGGCTGCTTAACGGGAAAGGTGAGGTGGGGTGATACATAAAACAAGGGTATCAAATTAGCTCAGATACCGTTCCATAAACCCAATATGTAGTAGACAAGACCTAATCCTTGCTCAGAGAACTGGACTCAACACGCCCTATTCACCGCACAAGAATATATCTGACTAGTAATAATCTTAAAACCTATGTATTGATATCTCTCCGTTAGTGTGTCAAGTGGGTGTAAAGCGGCATAAACACAGCCGTGAAAAGCAGCTAAACCCCATTATGAAAATAAATTACTTTGAAAAACCCATGAAACAACGACAGTGAAAGAGATAGAAATTCTTACACAATGAGTTCAGGGGCTGTGATGCAACCTGGATTGACCATATCTAGACCCACAGCTGGATGAGACATAAGGGTGGACACTCTTGGGGCTGAGAGGTTTGGTGAGGTTGGGTGAGCAAACGCAGACCCTTTAAAGTAATACTGCGTGGTACCCATCGCATGGGTCCCAAATCTCCAGGTTCAAGGGCATCTTCCTACATCGAAAACATGCATGAGAAACCCAGAAGATGGTACACCGTGTGATGGGGAAAGGTTTCTAAAATGCACCTCATTTCTCATCTCCTTGTGCCCGGGTTCGCCATTCCAGCCGCTTTACTAGCAATCTCCCTACTTGGAGCATCAGCACCTTTAACCTCCTGTTCCGTACAGGTTGCAATTTGTCCTGAGGATGAACGGGAAGACGGGGAACCAACGAGAGACTAGCTCTTGGTGTCGGGACAGGCACAGGTCACTCTATTTTCCCATCAGGAAGAAGAATTAACCACAGGCTCAGCCTGCCCCCCAGAACCAGAACAGGGCCTGAAGCCATCCTGTGCTTTTGCGGCCAGCTCCCAAAAAAGCGAGTTGTAAAATGGAGGTTCAGGGCACTGCAATTCACAAACCTGCAGAGTTATAAATGATAACTCTCATCCACAAATATATTGAGGGAAGGCAAAGAAGAGGATTTGAATTCAAGGCAGAATTGCACGAAACAGATTTCAGGAGGTAGATACGAATCGCCTTTAAAGCACATGAAAAGCGGCAAAACGTTGACAATGATGCCCTTGGCCAAAAAGGGCGTATGCGTTTTTTCCTGAATATATTCAGGAAAAAACGCATACGCCCTTTTTGGCCAACCAAGCAACCTGGAAAGGCAAATCAGCGCTACAGAGAAGTCTCGCTTCCCATCGGTCAAAAGGGCCATGCTGAAAAAAGTGTCAAAACCAGAAATGCAGGACAGGCCATGGAGAAATGGGAGCCTTGCTACACTGATGGGCGGGATGTAAATTGCCAACAGCCACTCTGGAGATGTGTACGGTGAGTCCTGAAACATCGAAAAAACACAGCTTAGAGAGCATAGGGCACTTCCACTCATGGGGGTATAAATTGGGAAAATGAAAAATCAGCAAGACACAAGCACCCCAAAGTTGAGGGCTGCTCTGTTGACAAGGACCTCCACTTCATTCCACCTTCAATATCCCAGGAAAGAGAAAAATGGATAAAGAAGTTGTGGTCCTTATGTACAATGGAATATCACTCAGCCATGAAATCAATGTCATAAGGTTAGTAGCAGCATGATGAGTGGATTTAGGTACGACGATTCTAAGTGAAATAAGTCACACAGAAAAGGACACTTCTCATAAGGTATCACTGATAGAGGGAATGTAAAAACCGTTACACTTGAACTGAATTACAAAACAGAACAGAGTCACACATGCAGAAAACACACTATGGCTGCTTAACGGGAAAGGTGAGGTGGGGTGATACATAAAACAAGGGTATCAAATTAGCTCAGATACCGTTCCATAAACCCAATATGTAGTAGACAAGACCTACTCCTTGCTCAGAGAACTGGACTCAACACGCCCTATTCACCGCACAAGAATATATCTGACTAGTAATAATCTTAAAACCTATGTATTGATATCTCTCTGTTAGTGTGTCAAGTGGGTGTAAAGCGGCATAAACACAGCCGTGAAAAGCAGCTAAACCCCATTATGAAAATAAATTACTTTGAAAAACCCATGAAACAACGACAGTGAAAGAGAGAGAAATTCTTACACAATGAGTTCAGGGGCTGTGATGCAACCTGGATTGACCATATCTAGACCCACAGCTGGATGAGACATAAGGGTGGACACTCTTGGGGCTGAGAGGTTTGGTGAGGTTGGGTGAGCAAACGCAGACCCTTTAAAGTAATACTGCGTGGTACCCATCGCATGGGTCCCAAATCTCCAGGTTCAAGGGCATCTTCCTACATCGAAAACATGCATGAGAAACCCAGAAGATGGTACACCGTGTGATGGGGAAAGGTTTCTAAAATGCACCTCATTTCTCATCTCCTTGTGCCCGGGTTCGCCATTCCAGCCGCTTTACTAGCAATCTCCCTACTTGGAGCATCAGCACCTTTAACCTCCTGTTCCGTACAGGTTGCAATTTGTCCTGAGGATGAACGGGAAGACGGGGAACCAACGAGAGACTAGCTCTTGGTGTCGGGACAGGCACAGGTCACTCTATTTTCCCATCAGGAAGAAGAATTAACCACAGGCTCAGCCTGCCCCCCGGAACCAGAACAGGGCCTGAAGCCATCCTGTGCTTTTGCGGCCAGCTCCCAAAAAAGCGAGTTGTAAAATGGAGGTTCAGGGCACTGCAATTCACAAACCTGCAGAGTTATAAATGATAACTCTCGTCCACAAATATATTGAGGGAAGGCAAAGAAGAGGATTTGAAATCAAGGCAGAATTGCACGAAACAGATTTCAGGAGGTAGATACGAATCGCCTTTAAAGCACATGAAAAGCGGCAAAACGTTGACAATGATGCCCTTGGCCAAAAAGGGCGTATGCGTTTTTTCCTGAATATATTCAGGAAAAAACGCATACGCCCTTTTTGGCCAACCAAGCAACCTGGAAAGGCAAATCAGCGCTACAGAGAAGTCTCGCTTCCCATCGGTCAAAAGGGCCATGCTGAAAAAAGTGTCAAAACCAGAAATGCAGGACAGGCCATGGAGAAATGGGAGCCTTGCTACACTGATGGGCGGGATGTAAATTGCCAACAGCCACTCTGGAGAAGTGTCCGGTGAGTCCTGAAACATCTGAAAAACACAGCTTAGAGAGCATAGGGCACTTCCACTCATGGGGGTATAAATTGGGAAAATGAAAAATCAGCAAGACACAAGCACCCCAAAGTTGAGGGCTGCTCTGTTGACAAGGACCTCCACTTCATTCCACCTTCAATATCCCAGGAAAGAGAAAAATGGATAAAGAAGTTGTGGTCCTTATGTACAATGGAATATCACTCAGCCATGAAATCAATGTCATAAGGTTAGTAGCAGCATGATGAGTGGATTTAGGTACGACGATTCTAAGTGAAATAAGTCACACAGAAAAGGACACTTCTCATAAGGTATCACTGATAGAGGGAATGTAAAAACCGTTACACTTGAACTGAATTACAAAACAGAACAGAGTCACACATGCAGAAAACACACTATGGCTGCTTAACGGGAAAGGTGAGGTGGGGTGATACATAAAACAAGGGTATCAAATTAGCTCAGATACCGTTCCATAAACCCAATATGTAGTAGACAAGACCTACTCCTTGCTCAGAGAACTGGACTCAACACGCCCTATTCACCGCACAAGAATATATCTGACTAGTAATAAACTTAAAACCTATGTATTGATATCTCTCTGTTAGTGTGTCAAGTGGGTGTAAAGCGGCATAAACACAGCAGTGAAAAGCAGCTAAACCCCATTATGAAAATAAATTACTTTGAAAAACCCATGAAACAACGACAGTGAAAGAGAGAGAAATTCTTACACACTGCGTTCAGGGGCTGTGATGCAACCTGGATTGACCATATCTAGACCCACAGCTGGATGAGACATAAGGGTGGACACTCTTGGGGCTGAGAGGTTTGGTGAGGTTGGGTGAGCAAACGCAGACCCTTTAAAGTAATACTGCGTGGTACCCATCGCATGGGTCCCAAATCTCCAGGTTCAAGGGCATCTTCCTACATCGAAAACATGCATGAGAAACCCAGAAGATGGTACACCGTGTGATGGGGAAAGGTTTCTAAAATGCACCTCATTTCTCATCTCCTTGTGCCCGGGTTCGCCATTCCAGCCGCTTTACTAGCAATCTCCCTACTTGGAGCATCAGCACCTTTAACCTCCTGTTCCGTACAGGTTGCAATTTGTCCTGAGGATGAACGGGAAGACGGGGAACCAACGAGAGACTAGCTCTTGGTGTCGGGACAGGCACAGGTCACTCTATTTTCCCATCAGGAAGAAGAATTAACCACAGGCTCAGCCTGCCCCCCAGAACCAGAACAGGGCCTGAAGCCATCCTGTGCTTTTGCGGCCAGCTCCCAAAAAAGCGAGTTGTAAAATGGAGGTTCAGGGCACTGCAATTCACAAACCTGCAGAGTTATAAATGATAACTCTCGTCCACAAATATATTGAGGGAAGGCAAAGAAGAGGATTTGAAATCAAGGCAGAATTGCACGAAACAGATTTCAGGAGGTAGATACGAATCGCCTTTAAAGCACATGAAAAGCGGCAAAACGTTGACAATGATGCCCTTGGCCAAAAAGGGCGTATGCGTTTTTTCCTGAATATATTCAGGAAAAAACGCATACGCCCTTTTTGGCCAACCAAGCAACCTGGAAAGGCAAATCAGCGCTACAGAGAAGTCTCGCTTCCCATCGGTCAAAAGGGCCATGCTGAAAAAAGTGTCAAAACCAGAAATGCAGGACAGGCCATGGAGAAATGGGAGCCTTGCTACACTGATGGGCGGGATGTAAATTGCCAAGAGCCACTCTGGAGAAGTGTCCGGTGAGTCCTGAAACATCTGAAAAACACAGCTTAGAGAGCATAGGGCACTTCCACTCATGGGGGTATAAATTGGGAAAATGAAAAATCAGCAAGACACAAGCACCCCAAAGTTGAGGGCTGCTCTGTTGACAAGGACCTCCACTTCATTCCACCTTCAATATCCCAGGAAAGAGAAAAATGGATAAAGAAGTTGTGGTCCTTATGTACAATGGAATATCACTCAGCCATGAAATCAATGTCATAAGGTTAGTAGCAGCATGATGAGTGGATTTAGGTACGACGATTCTAAGTGAAATAAGTCACACAGAAAAGGACACTTCTCATAAGGTATCACTGATAGAGGGAATGTAAAAACCGTTACACTTGAACTGAATTACAAAACAGAACAGAGTCACACATGCAGAAAACACACTATGGCTGCTTAACGGGAAAGGTGAGGTGGGGTGATACATAAAACAAGGGTATCAAATTAGCTCAGATACCGTTCCATAAACCCAATATGTAGTAGACAAGACCTACTCCTTGCTCAGAGAACTGGACTCAACACGCCCTATTCACCGCACAAGAATATATCTGACTAGTAATAAACTTAAAACCTATGTATTGATATCTCTCTGTTAGTGTGTCAAGTGGGTGTAAAGCGGCATAAACACAGCAGTGAAAAGCAGCTAAACCCCATTATGAAAATAAATTACTTTGAAAAACCCATGAAACAACGACAGTGAAAGAGAGAGAAATTCTTACACACTGCGTTCAGGGGCTGTGATGCAACCTGGATTGACCATATCTAGACCCACAGCTGGATGAGACATAAGGGTGGACACTCTTGGGGCTGAGAGGTTTGGTGAGGTTGGGTGAGCAAACGCAGACCCTTTAAAGTAATACTGCGTGGTACCCATCGCATGGGTCCCAAATCTCCAGGTTCAAGGGCATCTTCCTACATCGAAAACATGCATGAGAAACCCAGAAGATGGTACACCGTGTGATGGGGAAAGGTTTCTAAAATGCACCTCATTTCTCATCTCCTTGTGCCCGGGTTCGCCATTCCAGCCGCTTTACTAGCAATCTCCCTACTTGGAGCATCAGCACCTTTAACCTCCTGTTCCGTACAGGTTGCAATTTGTCCTGAGGATGAACGGGAAGACGGGGAACCAACGAGAGACTAGCTCTTGGTGTCGGGACAGGCACAGGTCACTCTATTTTCCCATCAGGAAGAAGAATTAACCACAGGCTCAGCCTGCCCCCCAGAACCAGAACAGGGCCTGAAGCCATCCTGTGCTTTTGCGGCCAGCTCCCAAAAAAGCGAGTTGTAAAATGGAGGTTCAGGGCACTGCAATTCACAAACCTGCAGAGTTATAAATGATAACTCTCATCCACAAATATATTGAGGGAAGGCAAAGAAGAGGATTTGAAATCAAGGCAGAATTGCACGAAACAGATTTCAGGAGGTAGATACGAATCGCCTTTAAAGCACATGAAAAGCGGCAAAACGTTGACAATGATGCCCTTGGCCAAAAAGGGCGTATGCGTTTTTTCCTGAATATATTCAGGAAAAAACGCATACGCCCTTTTTGGCCAACCAAGCAACCTGGAAAGGCAAATCAGCGCTACAGAGAAGTCTCGCTTCCCATCGGTCAAAAGGGCCATGCTGAAAAAAGTGTCAAAACCAGAAATGCAGGACAGGCCATGGAGAAATGGGAGCCTTGCTACACTGATGGGCGGGATGTAAATTGCCAACAGCCACTCTGGAGATGTGTACGGTGAGTCCTGAAACATCGAAAAAACACAGCTTAGAGAGCATAGGGCACTTCCACTCATGGGGGTATAAATTGGGAAAATGAAAAATCAGCAAGACACAAGCACCCCAAAGTTGAGGGCTGCTCTGTTGACAAGGACCTCCACTTCATTCCACCTTCAATATCCCAGGAAAGAGAAAAATGGATAAAGAAGTTGTGGTCCTTATGTACAATGGAATATCACTCAGCCATGAAATCAATGTCATAAGGTTAGTAGCAGCATGATGAGTGGATTTAGGTACGACGATTCTAAGTGAAATAAGTCACACAGAAAAGGACACTTCTCATAAGGTATCACTGATAGAGGGAATGTAAAAACCGTTACACTTGAACTGAATTACAAAACAGAACAGAGTCACACATGCAGAAAACACACTATGGCTGCTTAACGGGAAAGGTGAGGTGGGGTGATACATAAAACAAGGGTATCAAATTAGCTCAGATACCGTTCCATAAACCCAATATGTAGTAGACAAGACCTACTCCTTGCTCAGAGAACTGGACTCAACACGCCCTATTCACCGCACAAGAATATATCTGACTAGTAATAATCTTAAAACCTATGTATTGATATCTCTCTGTTAGTGTGTCAAGTGGGTGTAAAGCGGCATAAACACAGCCGTGAAAAGCAGCTAAACCCCATTATGAAAATAAATTACTTTGAAAAACCCATGAAACAACGACAGTGAAAGAGATAGAAATTCTTACACAATGAGTTCAGGGGCTGTGATGCAACCTGGATTGACCATATCTAGACCCACAGCTGGATGAGACATAAGGGTGGACACTCTTGGGGCTGAGAGGTTTGGTGAGGTTGGGTGAGCAAACGCAGACCCTTTAAAGTAATACTGCGTGGTACCCATCACATGGGTCCCAAATCTCCAGCTTCAAGGGCATCTTCCTACATCGAAAACATGCATGAGAAACCCAGAAGATAGTACACCGTGTGATGGGGAAAGGTTTCTAAAACGCACCTCATTTCTCATCTCCTTGTGCCCGGGTTCGCCATTCCAGCCGCTTTACTAGCAATCTCCCTACTTGGAGCATCAGCACCTTTAACCTCCTTTTCCATACAGGTTGCAATTTGTCCTGAGGATGAACGGGAAGACGGGGAACCAACGAGAGACTAGCTCTTGGTGTTGGGACAGGCAAAGGTCACTCTATTTTCCCATCAGGAAAAAGAATTAACCACAGGCTCAGCCTGCCCCCCGGAACCAGAACAGGGCCTGAAGCCATCCTGCACTTTTGCGGCCAGCTCCCAAAAAAGCGAGTTGTAAAATGGAGGTTCAGGGCACTGCAATTCACAAACCTGCAGAGTTATAAATGATAACTCTCGTCAACAAATATATTGAGGGAAGGCAAAGAAGAGGATTTGAAATCAAGGCAGAATTGCAGGAAACAGATTTCAGGAGGTAGATTCGAATCGCCTTTAAAGCACATGAAAAGCGGCAAAATGTTGACAATGATGCCCTTGGCCAAAAAGGGCGTATGCGTTTTTTCCTGAATATATTCAGGAAAAAACGCATACGCCCTTTTTGGCCAACCAAGCAACCTGGAAAGGCAAATCAGCGCCACAAAGAAGTCTCACTTCCCATCGGTCAAAAGGGCCATGCTGAAAAATGTGTCAAAACCAGAAATGCAGGACAGGCCATGGAGAAATGAGAGCCTTGCTACACTGATGGGCGGGATGTAAATTGCCAACAGCCACTCTGGAGAAGTGTACGGTGTGTCCTGAAACATCTGAAAAACACAGCTTAGAGAGCATAGGGCACTTCCACTCATGGGGGTATAAATTGGGAAAATGAAAAATAAGCAAGACACAAGCACCCCAAAGTTTAGGGCTGCTCTGTTGACAAGGACCTCCACTTCATTCCACCTTAAATATCCAAGGAAAGAGAAAAATGGATAAAGAAGTTGTGGTCCTTATGTACAATGGAATATCACTCAGCCATGAAATCAATGTCATAAGGTTAGTAGCAGCATGATGAGTTGATTTAGGTACGACGATTCTAAGTGAAATAAGTCACACAGAAAAGGACACTTCTCATAAGGTATCACTTTTAGAGGGAATGTAAAATCCGTTACACTTGAACTGAATTACAAAACAGAACAGAGTCACACATGCAGAAAACAGACTATGGCTGCTTAACGGGAAAGGTGAGGTGGGGTGATACATAAAACAAGGGTATCAAATTAGCTCAGATACCGTTCCATAAACCCAATATGTAGTAGACAAGACCTACTCCTTGCTCAGAGAACTGGACTCAACACGCCCTATTCACCGCACAAGAATATATCTGACTAGTAATAATCTTAAAACCTATGTATTGATATCTCTCTGTTAGTGTGTCAAGTGGGTGTAAAGCGGCATAAACACAGCCGTGAAAAGCAGCTAAACCCCATTATGAAAATAAATTACTTTGAAACACCCATGAAACAACGACAGTGAAAGAGATAGAAATTCTTACACAATGAGTTCAGGGGCTGTGATGCAACCTGGATTGACCATATCTAGACCCACAGCTGGATGAGACATAAGGGTGGACACTCTTGGGGCTGAGAGGTTTGGTGAGGTTGGGTGAGCAAACGCAGACCCTTTAAAGTAATACTGCGTGGTACCCATCGCATGGGTCCCAAATCTCCAGGTTCAAGGGCATCTTCCTACATCAAAAACATGCATGAGAAACCCAGAAGATGGTACACCGTGTGATGGGGAAAGGTTTCTAAAACGCACCTCATTTCTCATCTCCTTGTGCCCGGGTGTGCCATTCCAGCCGCTTTACTAGCAAGCTCCCTACTTGGAGCATCAGCACCTTTAACCTCCTGTTCCGTACAGGTTGCAATTTGTCCTGAGGATAAACGGGAAGACGGGGAACCAACGTGAGACTAGCTCTTGGTGTTGGGACAGGCACAGGTCACTCTATTTTCCCATCAGAAAGAAGAATTAACCACAGGCTCAGCCTGCCCCCCGGAACCAGAACAGGGCCTGAAGCCATTCTGCGATTTTGCGGCCAGCTCCCATAAAAACGAGTTGTAAAATGGAGGTTCAGGGCACTGCAATTCACAAACCTGCAGAGTTATAAATGATAACTCTCGTCCACAAATATATTAGAGGGGAGGCAAAGAAGAGGATTTGAAATCAAGGCAGAATTGCAGGAAACAGATTTCAGGAGGTAGATACGAATCGCCTTTAAAGCACATGAAAAGCGGCAAAACGTTGACAATGACGCCCTTGGCCAAAAAGGGCGTATGCGTTTTTTCCTGAATATATTCAGGAAAAAATGCATACGCCCTTTTTGGCCAACCAAGCAACCTGGAAAGGCAAATCAGCGCTACAAAGAAGTCTCGCTTCCCATCGGTCAAAAGGGCCATGCTGAAAAAAGTGTCAAAACCAGAAATGCAGGACAGGCCATGGAGAAATGGGAGCCTTGCTACACTGATGGGCGGGATGTAAATTGCCAAGAGCCACTCTGGAGAAGTGTCCGGTGAGTCCTGAAACATCTGAAAAACACAGCTTAGAGAGCATAGGGCACTTCCACTCATGGGGGTATAAATTGGGAAAATTAAAAATCAGCAAGACACAAGCACCCCAAAGTTTAGGGCTGCTCTGTTGACCAGGACCTCCACTTCATTCCACCTTAAATATCCCAGGAAAGAGAAAAATGGATAAAGAAGTTGTGGTCCTTATGTACAATGGAATATCACTCAGCCAGGAAATCAATGTCGTAAGGTTAGTAGCAGCATGATGAGTGGATTTAGGTACGACGATTCTAAGTGAAATAAGTCACACAGAAAAGGACACTTCTCATAAGGTATCACTGATAGAGGGAATGTAAAAACCGTTACACTTGAACTGAATTACAAAACAGAACAGAGTCACACATGCAGAAAACACACTATGGCTGCTTAACGGGAAAGGTGAGGTGGGGTGATACATAAAACAAGGGTATCAAATTAGCTCAGATACCGTTCCATAAACCCAATATGTAATAGACAAGACCTACTCCCTGCTCAGAGAACTGGACTCAACACGCCCTATTCACCGCACAAGAATATATCTGACTAATAATAATCGTAAAACCTATGTATTGATATCTCTCTGTTAGTGTGTCAAGTGGGTGTAAAGCGGCATAAACACAGCAGTGAAAAGCAGCTAAACCCCATTATAAAAATAAATTACTTTGAAACACCCATGAAACAAAGACAGTGAAAGAGAGAGAAATTCTTACACAATGCGTTCAGGGGCTGTGATGCAACCTGGATTGACCATATCTAGACCCACAGCTGGATGAGACATAAGGGTGGACACTCTTGGGGATGAGAGGTTTGGTGAGGTTGGGTGAGCAAACGCAGACCCTTTAAAGTAATACTGCGTGGTACCCATCGCATGGGTCCCAAATCTCCAGCTTCAAGGGCATCTTCCTACATCAAAAACATGCATGAGAAACCCAGAAGATGGTACATCGTGTGATGGGGAAATGTTTCTAAAAGGCACCTCATTTCTCATCTCCGTGTGCCCGGGTGTGCCATTCCAGCCGCTTTACTAGCAAGCTCCCTACTTGGAGTATCAGCCCCTTTAACCTCCTGTTCCGTACAGGTTGCAATTTGTCCTGAGGATAAACGGGAAGACGTGGAACCAACGTGAGACTAGCTCTTGGTGTTGGGACAGGCACAGGTCACTCTATTTTCCCATCAGAAAGAAGAATTAACCACAGGCTCAGCCTGCCCCCCGGAACCAGAACAGGGCCTGAAGCCATTCTGCGATTTTGCGGCCAGCTCCCATAAAAACGAGTTGTAAAATGGAGGTTCAGGGCACTGCAATTCACAAACCTGCAGAGTTATAAATGATAACCCTCGTCCACAAATATATTAGAGGGGAGGCAAAGAAGAGGATTTGAAATCAAGGCAGAATTGCAGGAAACAGATTTCAGGAGGTAGATACGAATCGCCTTTAAAGCACATGAAAAGCGGCAAAACGTTGACAATGATGCCCTTGGCCAAAAAGGGCGTATGCGTTTTTTCCTGAATATATTCAGGAAAAAACGCATACGCCCTTTTTGGCCAACCAAGCAACCTGGAAAGGCAAATCAGCGCTACAAAGAAGTCTCGCTTCCCATCGGTCAAAAGGGCCATGCTGAAAAAAGTGTCAAAACCAGAAATGCAGGACAGGCCATGGAGAAATGGGAGCCTTGCTACACTGATGGGCGGGATGTAAATTGCCAAGAGCCACTCTGGAGAAGTGTCCGGTGAGTCCTGAAACATCTGAAAAACACAGCTTAGAGAGCATAGGGCACTTCCACTCATGGGGGTATAAATTGGGAAAATTAAAAATCAGCAAGACACAAGCACCCCAAAGTTTAGGGCTGCTCTGTTGACCAGGACCTCCACTTCATTCCACCTTAAATATCCCAGGAAAGAGAAAAATGGATAAAGAAGTTGTGGTCCTTATGTACAATGGAATATCACTCAGCCATGAAATCAATGTCGTAAGGTTAGTAGCAGCATGATGAGTGGATTTAGGTACGACGATTCTAAGTGAAATAAGTCACACAGAAAAGGACACTTCTCATAAGGTATCACTGATAGAGGGAATGTAAAAACCGTTACACTTGAACTGAATTACAAAACAGAACAGAGTCACACATGCAGAAAACACACTATGGCTGCTTAACGGGAAAGGTGAGGTGGGGTGATACATAAAACAAGGGTATCAAATTAGCTCAGATACCATTCCATAAACCCAATATGTAATAGACAAGACCTACTCCTTGCTCAGAGAACTGGACTCAACACGCCCTATTCACCGCACAAGAATATATCTGACTAATAATAATCGTAAAACCTATGTATTGATATCTCTCTGTTAGTGTGTCAAGTGGGTGTAAAGCGGCATAAACACAGCAGTGAAAAGCAGCTAAACCCCATTATAAAAATAAATTACTTTGAAACACCCATGAAACAAAGACAGTGAAAGAGAGAGAAATTCTTACACAATACGTTCAGGGGCTGTGATGCAACCTGGATTGACCATATCTAGATGCACAGCTGGATGAGACATAAGGGTGGACACTCTTGGGGCTGAGAGGTTTGGTGAGGTTGGGTGAGCAAACGCAGACCCTTTAAAGTAATACTGCGTGGTACCCATCGCATGGGTCCCAAATCTCCAGGTTCAAGGGCATCTTCCTACATCAAAAACATGCATGAGAAACCCAGAAGATGGTACATCGTGTGATGGGGAAATGTTTCTAAAACGCACCTCATTTCTCATCTCCTTGTGCCCGGGTGTGCCATTCCAGCCGCTTTACTAGCAAGCTCCCTACTTGGAGCATCAGCACCTTTAACCTCCTGTTCCGTACAGGTTGCAATTTGTCCTGAGGATAAACGGGAAGACGTGGAACCAACGTGAGACTAGCTCTTGGTGTTGGGACAGGCACAGGTCACTCTATTTTCCCATCAGAAAGAAGAATTAACCACAGGCTCAGCCTGCCCCCCGGAACCAGAACAGGGCCTGAAGCCATTCTGCGATTTTGCGGCCAGCTCCCATAAAAACGAGTTGTAAAATGGAGGTTCAGGGCACTGCAATTCACAAACCTGCAGAGTTATAAATGATAACTCTCGTCCACAAATATATTAGAGGGGAGGCAAAGAAGAGGATTTGAAATCAAGGCAGAATTGCAGGAAACAGATTTCAGGAGGTAGATACGAATCGCCTTTAAAGCACATGAAAAGCGGCAAAACGTTGACAATGACGCCCTTGGCCAAAAAGGGCGTATGCGTTTTTTCCTGAATATATTCAGGAAAAAACGCATACGCCCTTTTTGGCCAACCAAGCAACCTGGAAAGGCAAATCAGCGCTACAAAGAAGTCTCGCTTCCCATCGGTCAAAAGGGCCATGCTGAAAAAAGTGTCAAAACCAGAAATGCAGGACAGGCCATGGAGAAATGGGAGCCTTGCTACACTGATGGGCGGGATGTAAATTGCCAAGAGCCACTCTGGAGAAGTGTCCGGTGAGTCCTGAAACATCTGAAAAACACAGCTTAGAGAGCATAGGGCACTTCCACTCATGGGGGTATAAATTGGGAAAATTAAAAATCAGCAAGACACAAGCACCCCAAAGTTTAGGGCTGCTCTGTTGACCAGGACCTCCACTTCATTCCACCTTAAATATCCCAGGAAAGAGAAAAATGGATAAAGAAGTTGTGGTCCTTATGTACAATGGAATATCACTCAGCCAGGAAATCAATGTCGTAAGGTTAGTAGCAGCATGATGAGTGGATTTAGGTACGACGATTCTAAGTGAAATAAGTCACACAGAAAAGGACACTTCTCATAAGGTATCACTGATAGAGGGAATGTAAAAACCGTTACACTTGAACTGAATTACAAAACAGAACAGAGTCACACATGCAGAAAACACACTATGGCTGCTTAACGGGAAAGGTGAGGTGGGGTGATACATAAAACAAGGGTATCAAATTAGCTCAGATACCGTTCCATAAACCCAATATGTAATAGACAAGACCTACTCCCTGCTCAGAGAACTGGACTCAACACGCCCTATTCACCGCACAAGAATATATCTGACTAATAATAATCGTAAAACCTATGTATTGATATCTCTCTGTTAGTGTGTCAAGTGGGTGTAAAGCGGCATAAACACAGCAGTGAAAAGCAGCTAAACCCCATTATAAAAATAAATTACTTTGAAACACCCATGAAACAAAGACAGTGAAAGAGAGAGAAATTCTTACACAATGCGTTCAGGGGCTGTGATGCAACCTGGATTGACCATATCTAGACCCACAGCTGGATGAGACATAAGGGTGGACACTCTTGGGGATGAGAGGTTTGGTGAGGTTGGGTGAGCAAACGCAGACCCTTTAAAGTAATACTGCGTGGTACCCATCGCATGGGTCCCAAATCTCCAGCTTCAAGGGCATCTTCCTACATCAAAAACATGCATGAGAAACCCAGAAGATGGTACATCGTGTGATGGGGAAATGTTTCTAAAACGCACCTCATTTCTCATCTCCGTGTGCCCGGGTGTGCCATTCCAGCCGCTTTACTAGCAAGCTCCCTACTTGGAGCATCAGCCCCTTTAACCTCCTGTTCCGTACAGGTTGCAATTTGTCCTGAGGATAAACGGGAAGACGTGGAACCAACGTGAGACTAGCTCTTGGTGTTGGGACAGGCACAGGTCACTCTATTTTCCCATCAGAAAGAAGAATTAACCACAGGCTCAGCCTGCCCCCCGGAACCAGAACAGGGCCTGAAGCCATTCTGCGATTTTGCGGCCAGCTCCCATAAAAACGAGTTGTAAAATGGAGGTTCAGGGCACTGCAATTCACAAACCTGCAGAGTTATAAATGATAACCCTCGTCCACAAATATATTAGAGGGGAGGCAAAGAAGAGGATTTGAAATCAAGGCAGAATTGCAGGAAACAGATTTCAGGAGGTAGATACGAATCGCCTTTAAAGCACATGAAAAGCGGCAAAACGTTGACAATGATGCCCTTGGCCAAAAAGGGCGTATGCGTTTTTTCCTGAATATATTCAGGAAAAAACGCATACGCCCTTTTTGGCCAACCAAGCAACCTGGAAAGGCAAATCAGCGCTACAAAGAAGTCTCGCTTCCCATCGGTCAAAAGGGCCATGCTGAAAAAAGTGTCAAAACCAGAAATGCAGGACAGGCCATGGAGAAATGGGAGCCTTGCTACACTGATGGGCGGGATGTAAATTGCCAAGAGCCACTCTGGAGAAGTGTCCGGTGAGTCCTGAAACATCTGAAAAACACAGCTTAGAGAGCATAGGGCACTTCCACTCATGGGGGTATAAATTGGGAAAATGAAAAATCAGCAAGACACAAGCACCCCAAAGTTTAGGGCTGCTCTGTTGACCAGGATCTCCACTTCATTCCACCTTAAATATCCCAGGAAAGAGAAAAATGGATAAAGAAGTTGTGGTCCTTATGTACAATGGAATATCACTCAGCCATGAAATCAATGTCGTAAGGTTAGTAGCAGCATGATGAGTGGATTTAGGTACGACGATTCTAAGTGAAATAAGTCACACAGAAAAGGACACTTCTCATAAGGTATCACTGATAGAGGGAATGTAAAAACCGTTACACTTGAACTGAATTACAAAACAGAACAGAGTCACACATGCAGAAAACACACTATGGCTGCTTAACGGGAAAGGTGAGGTGGGGTGATACATAAAACAAGGGTATCAAATTAGCTCAGATACCGTTCCATAAACCCAATATGTAATAGACAAGACCTACTCCTTGCTCAGAGAACTGGACTCAACACGCCCTATTCACCGCACAAGAATATATCTGACTAATAATAATCGTAAAACCTATGTATTGATATCTCTCTGTTAGTGTGTCAAGTGGGTGTAAAGCGGCATAAACACAGCAGTGAAAAGCAGCTAAACCCCATTATATAAATAAATTACTTTGAAACACCCATGAAACAAAGACAGTGAAAGAGAGAGAAATTCTTACACAATACGTTCAGGGGCTGTGATGCAACCTGGATTGACCATATCTAGAGCCACAGCTGGATGAGACATAAGGGTGGACACTCTTGGGGCTGAGAGGTTTGGTGAGGTTGGGTGAGCAAACGCAGACCCTTTAAAGTAATACTGCGTGGTACCCATCGCATGGGTCCCAAATCTCCAGGTTCAAGGGCATCTTCCTACATCAAAAACATGCATGAGAAACCCAGAAGATGGTACATCGTGTGATGGGGAAATGTTTCTAAAACGCACCTCATTTCTCATCTCCGTGAGCCCGGGTGTGCCATTCCAGCCGCTTTACTAGCAAGCTCCCTACTTGGAGCATCAGCCCCTTTAACCTCCTGTTCCGTACAGGTTGCAATTTGTCCTGAGGATAAACGGGAAGACGTGGAACCAACGTGAGACTAGCTCTTGGTGTTGGGACAGGCACAGGTCACTCTATTTTCCCATCAGAAAGAAGAATTAACCACAGGCTCAGCCTGCCCCCCGGAACCAGAACAGGGCCTGAAGCCATTCTGCGATTTTGCGGCCAGCTCCCATAAAAACGAGTTGTAAAATGGAGGTTCAGGGCACTGCAATTCACAAACCTGCAGAGTTATAAATGATAACCCTCGTCCACAAATATATTAGAGGGGAGGCAAAGAAGAGGATTTGAAATCAAGGCAGAATTGCAGGAAACAGATTTCAGGAGGTAGATACGAATCGCCTTTAAAGCACATGAAAAGCGGCAAAACGTTGAAAATGACGCCCTTGGCCAAAAAGGGCGTATGCGATTTTTCCTGAATATATTCAGGAAAAAACGCATACGCCCTTTTTGGCCAACCAAGCAACCTGGAAAGGCAAATCAGCGCTACAAAGAAGTCTCGCTTCCCATCGGTCAAAAGGGCCATGCTGAACAAAGTGTCAAAACCAGAAATGCAGGACAGGCCATGGAGAAATGAGAGCCTTGCTACACTGATGGGCGGGATGTAAATTGCCAAGAGCCACTCTGGAGAAGTGTCCGGTGAGTCCTGAAACATCTGAAAAACACAGCTTAGAGAGCATAGGGCACTTCCACTCATGGGGGTATAAATTGGGAAAATTAAAAATCAGCAAGACACAAGCACCCCAAAGTTTAGGGCTGCTCTGTTGACCAGGACCTCCACTTCATTCCACCTTAAATATCCCAGGAAAGAGAAAAATGGATAAAGAAGTTGTGGTCCTTATGTACAATGGATTATCACTCAGCCAGGAAATCAATGTCGTAAGGTTAGTAGCAGCATCATGAGTGGATTTAGGTACGACGATTCTAAGTGAAATAAGTCACACAGAAAAGGACACTTCTCATAAGGTATCACTGATAGAGGGAATGTAAAAACCGTTACACTTGAACTGAATTACAAAATAGAACAGAGTCACACATGCAGAAAACACACTATGGCTGCTTAACGGGAAAGGTGAGGTGGGGTGATACATAAAACAAGGGTATCAAATTAGCTCAGATACCGTTCCATAAACCCAATATGTAATAGACAAGACCTACTCCTTGCTCAGAGAACTGGACTCAACACGCCCTATTCACCGCTCAAGAATATATCTGACTAATAATAATCGTAAAACCTATGTATTGATATCTCTCTGTTAGTGTGTCAAGTGGGTGTAAAGCGGCATAAACACAGCAGTGAAAAGCAGCTAAACCCCATTATAAAAATAAATTACTTTGAAACACCCATGAAACAAAGACAGTGAAAGAGAGAGAAATTCTTACACAATGCGTTCAGGGGCTGTGATGCAACCTGGATTGACCATATCTAGACGCACAGCTGGATGAGACATAAGGGTGGACACTCTTGGGGATGAGAGGTTTGGTGAGGTTGGGTGAGCAAACGCAGACCCTTTAAAGTAATACTGCGTGGTACCCATCGCATGGGTCCCAAATCTCCAGGTTCAAGGGCATCTTCCTACATCAAAAACATGCATGAGAAACCCAGAAGATGGTACATCAAGTGATGGGGAAATGTTTCTAAAACGCACCTCATTTCTCATCTCCTTGTGCCCGGGTTCGCCATTCCAGCCGCTTTACTAGCAAGCTCCCTACTTGGAGCATCAGCACCTTTAACCTCCTGTTCCGTACAGGTTGCAATTTGTCCTGAGGATAAACGGGAAGACGTGGAACCAACGAGAGACTAGCTCTTGGTGTTGGGACAGGCACAGGTCACTCTATTTTCCCAAGAGGAAGAAGAATTAACCACAGGCTAAGCCTGCCCCCCGGAACCAGAACAGGGCGTGAAACCATCATGCGCTTTTGCGGCCAGCTCCCAAAAAAGCGAATTGTAAAATGGAGCTTCAGGTCACTGCAATTCACAAACCTGCAGTGTTATAAATGATAACTCTCGTCCACAAATATATTGAGGGGAGGCAAAGAAGAGGATTTGAAATCAAGGCAGAATTGCAGGAAACAGATTTCAGGAGGTAGATACGAATCGCCTTTAAAGCACATGAAAAGCGGCAAAACGTTGACAATGATGCCCTTGGCCAAAAAGGGCGTATGCGTTTTTTCCTGAATATATTCAGGAAAAAACGCATACGCCCTTTTTGGCCAACCAAGCAACCTGGAAAGGCAAATCAGCGCTACAAAGAAGTCTCGCTTCCCATCGGTCAAAAGGGCCATGCTGAAAAAAGTTTCAAAACCAGAAATGCAGGACAGGCCATGGAGAAATGGGAGCCTTGCTACACTGATGGGCGGGATGTAAATTGCCAAGAGCCACTCTGGAGAAGTGTCCGGTGAGTCCTGAAACATCTGAAAAACACAGCTTAGAGAGCATAGGGCACTTCCACTCATGGGGGTATAAATTGGGAAAATTAAAAATCAGCAAGACACAAGCACCACAAAGTTTAGGGCTGCTCTGTTGACCAGGACCTCCACTTCATTCCACCTTAAATATCCCAGGAAAGAGAAAAATGGATAAAGAAGTTGTGGTCCTTATGTACAATGGAATATCACTCAGCCATGAAATCAATGTCGTAAGGTTAGTAGCAGCATGATGAGTGGATTTAGGTACGACGATTCTAAGTGAAATAAGTCACACAGAAAAGGACACTTCTCATAAGGTATCACTGATAGAGGGAATGTAAAAACCGTTACACTTGAACTGAATTACAAAACAGAACAGAGTCTCACATGCAGAAAACACACTATGGCTGCTTAACGGGAAAGGTGAGGTGGGGTGATACATAAAACAAGGGTATCAAATTAGCTCAGATACCGTTCCATAAACCCAATATGTAATAGACAAGACCTACTCCTTGCTCAGAGAACTGGACTCAACACGCCCTATTCACCGCACAAGAATATATCTGACTAATAATAATCGTAAAACCTATGTATTGATATCTCTCTGTTAGTGTGTCAAGTGGGTGTAAAGCGGCATAAACACAGCAGTGAAAAGCAGCTAAACCCCATTATAAAAATAAATTACTTTGAAACACCCATGAAACAAAGACAGTGAAAGAGAGAGAAATTCTTACACAATGCGTTCAGGGGCTGTGATGCAACCTGGATTGACCATATCTAGAGCCACAGCTGGATGAGACATAAGGGTGGACACTCTTGGGGATGAGAGGTTTGGTGAGGTTGGGTGAGCAAACGCAGACCCTTTAAAGTAATACTGTGTGGTACCCATCGCATGGGTCCCAAATCTCCAGGTTCAAGGGCATCTTCCTACATCAAAAACATGCATGAGAAACCCAGAAGATGGTACATCGTGTGATGGGGAAATGTTTCTAAAACGCACCTCATTTCTCATCTCCGTGAGCCCGGGTGTGCCATTCCAGCCGCTTTACTAGCAAGCTCCCTACTTGGAGCATCAGCCCCTTTAACCTCCTGTTCCGTACAGGTTGCAATTTGTCCTGAGGATAAACGGGAAGACGTGGAACCAACGTGAGACTAGCTCTTGGTGTTGGGACAGGCACAGGTCACTCTATTTTCCCATCAGAAAGAAGAATTAACCACAGGCTCAGCCTGCCCCCCGGAACCAGAACAGGGCCTGAAGCCATTCTGCGATTTTGCGGCCAGCTCCCATAAAAACGAGTTGTAAAATGGAGGTTCAGGGCACTGCAATTCACAAAACTGCAGAGTTATAAATGATAACCCTCGTCCACAAATATATTAGAGGGGAGGCAAAGAAGAGGATTTGAAATCAAGGCAGAATTGCAGGAAACAGATTTCAGGAGGTAGATACGAATCGCCTTTAAAGCACATGAAAAGCGGCAAAACGTTGACAATGATGCCCTTGGCCAAAAAGGGCGTATGCGTTTTTTCCTGAATATATTCAGGAAAAAACGCATACGCCCTTTTTGGCCAACCAAGCAACCTGGAAAGGCAAATCAGCGCTACAAAGAAGTCTCGCTTCCCATCGGTCAAAAGGGCCATGCTGAAAAAAGTGTCAAAACCAGAAATGCAGGACAGGCCATGGAGAAATGGGAGCCTTGCTACACTGATGGGCGGGATTTAAATTGCCAAGAGCCACTCTGGAGAAGTGTCCGGTGAGTCCTGAAACATCTGAAAAACACAGCTTAGAGAGCATAGGGCACTTCCACTCATGGGGGTATAAATTGGGAAAATTAAAAATCAGCAAGACACAAGCACCCCAAAGTTTAGGGCTGCTCTGTTTACCAGGATCTCCACTTCATTCCACCTTAAATATCCCAGGAAAGAGAAAAATGGATAAAGAAGTTGTGGTTCTTATGTACAATGGAATATCACTCAGCCATGAAATCAATGTCGTAAGGTTAGTAGCAGCATGATGAGTGGATTTAGGTACGACGATTCTAAGTGAAATAAGTCACACAGAAAAGGACACTTCTCATAAGGTATCACTGATAGAGGGAATGTAAAAACCGTTACACTTGAACTGAATTACTAGCAAGCTCCCTACTTGGAGCATCAGCACCTTTAACCTCCTGTTCCATACAGGTTGCAATTTGTCCTGAGGATAAACGGGAAGACGTGGAACCAACGAGAGACTAGCTCTTGGTGTTGGGACAGGCACAGGTCACTCTATTTTCCCATCAGAAAGAAGAATTAACCACAGGCTCAGCCTGCCCCCCGGAACCAGAACAGGGCCTGAAGCCATTCTGCGATTTTGCGGCCAGCTCCCATAAAAACGAGTTGTAAAATGGAGGTTCAGGGCACTGCAATTCACAAACCTGCAGAGTTATAAATGATAACTCCCGTCCACAAATATATTGAGGGAAGGCAAAGAAGAGGATTCGAAATCAAGGCAGAATTGCAGGAAACAGATTTCAGGAGGTAGATACGAATCGCCTTTAAAGCACATGAAAAGCGGCAAAACGTTGACAATGATGCCCTTGGCCAAAAAGGGCGTATGCGTTTTTTTCTGAATATATTCATGAAAAAACGCATACGCCCTTTTTGGCCAACCAAGCCACCTGGAAAGGCAAATCAGCGCTACAAAGAAGTCTCGCTTCCCATCGGTCAAAAGGGCCATGCTGAAAAAAGTGTCAAAACCAGAAATGCAGGACAGGCCATGGAGAAATGGGAGCCTTGCTACACTGATGGGCGGGCTGTAAATTGCCAAGAGCCACTCTGGAGAAGTGTCCGGTGAGTCCTGAAACATCTGAAAAACACAGCTTAGAGAGCATAGGGCACTTCCACTCATGGGGGTATAAATTGGGAAAATTAAAAATCAGCAAGACACAAGCACCCCAAAGTTTAGGGCTGCTCTGTTGACCAGGACCTCCACTTCATTCCACCTTAAATATCCCAGGAAAGAGAAAAATGGATAAAGAAGTTGTGGTCCTTATGTACAATGGAATATCACTCAGCCATGAAATCAATGTCGTAAGGTAAGTAGCAGCATGATGAGTGGATTTAGGTACGACGATTCTAAGTGAAATAAGTCACACAGAAAAGGACACTTCTCATAAGGTATCACTGATAGAGGGAATGTAAAAACCGTTACACTTGAACTGAATTACAAAACAGAACAGAGTCACACATGCAGAAAACACACTATGGCTGCTTAACGGGAAAGGTGAGGTGGGGTGATACATAAAACAAGGGTATCAAATTAGCTCAGATACCGTTCCATAAACCCAATATGTAATAGACAAGACCTACTCCTTGCTCAGAGAACTGGACTCAACACGCCCTATTCACCGCACAAGAATATATCTGACTAATAATAATCGTAAAACCTATGTATTGATATCTCTCTGTTATTGTGTCAAGTGGGTGTAAAGCGGCATAAACACAGCAGTGAAAAGCAGCTAAACCCCATTATAAAAATAAATTACTTTGAAACACCCATGAAACAAAGACAGTGAAAGAGAGAGAAATTCTTACACAATGCGTTCAGGGGCTGTGATGCAACCTGGATTGACCATATCTAGACGCACAGCTGGATGAGACATAAGGGTGGACACTCTTGGGGCTGAGAGGTTTGGTGAGGTTGGGTGAGCAAACGCAGACCCTTTAAAGGAATACTGCGTGGTACCCATCGCATGGGTCCCAAATCTCCAGGTTCAAGGGCATCTTCCTACATCAAAAACATGCATGAGAAACCCAGAAGATGGTACACCGTGTGATGGGGAAAGGTTTCTAAAACGCACCTCATTTCTCATCTCCTTGTGCCCGGGTTCGCCATTCCAGCTGCTTTACTAGCAAGCTCCCTACTTGGAGCATCAGCACCTTTAACCTCCTGTTCCATACAGGTTGCAATTTGTCCTGAGGATAAACGGGAAGACGTGGAACCAACGAGAGACTAGCTCTTGGTGTTGGGACAGGCACAGGTCACTCTATTTTCCCATCAGGAAGAAGAATTAACCACAGGCTCAGCCTGCCCCCCGGAACCAGAACAGGGCCTGAAGCCATTCTGCGATTTTGCGGCCAGCTCCCATAAAAACGAGTTGTAAAATGGAGGTTCAGGGCACTGCAATTCACAAACCTGCAGAGTTATTAATGATAACTCTCGTCCACAAATATATTGAGGGAAGGCAAAGAAGAGGATTTGAAATCAAGGCAGAATTGCAGGAAACAGATTTCAGGAGGTAGATACGAATCGCCTTTAAAGCACATGAGAAGCGGCAAAACGTTGACAATGATGCCCTTGGCCAAAAAGGGCGTATGCGTTTTTTCCTGAATATATTCAGGAAAAAACGCATACGCCCTTTTTGGCCAACCAAGCAACCTGGAAAGGCAAATCAGAGCTACAAAGAAGTCTCGCTTCCCATCGGTCAAAAGGGCCATGCTGAAAAAAGTGTCAAAACCAGAAATGCAGGACAGGCCATGGAGAAATGGGAGCCTTGCTACACTGATGGGCGTGATGTAAATTGCCAAAAGCCACTCCGGAGAAGTGTCCGGTGAGTCCTGAAACATCTGAAAAACACAGCTTAGAGAGCATAGGGCACTTCCACTCATGGGGGTATAAATTGGGAAAATTAAAAATCAGCAAGACACAAGCACCCCAAAGTTTAGGGCTGCTCTGTTGACCAGGACCTCCACTTCATTCCACCTTCAATATCCCAGGAAAGAGAAAAATGGATAAAGAAGTTGTGGTCCTTATGTACAATGGAATACCACTCAGCCATGAAATCAATGTCGTAAGGTTAGTAGCAGCATGATGAGTGGATTTAGGTACGACGATTCTAAGTGAAATAAGTCACACAGAAAAGGACACTTCTCATAAGGTATCACTGATAGAGGGAATGTAAAAACCGTTACACTTGAACTGAATTACAAAACAGAACAGAGTCACACATGCAGAAAACACACTATGGCTGCTTAACGGGAAAGGTGAGGTGGGGTGATACATAAAACAAGGGTATCAAATTAGCTCAGATACCGTTCCATAAACCCAATATGTAATAGACAAGACCTACTCCTTGCTCAGAGAACTGGACTCAACACGCCCTATTCACCGCACAAGAATATATCTGACTAATAATAATCGTAAAACCTATGTATTGATATCTCTCTGTTATTGTGTCAAGTGGGTGTAAAGCGGCATAAACACAGCAGTGAAAAGCAGCTAAACCCCATTATAAAAATAAATTACTTTGAAACACCCATGAAACAAAGACAGTGAAAGAGAGAGAAATTCTTACACAATGCGTTCAGGGGCTGTGATGCAACCTGGATTGACCATATCTAGACGCACAGCTGGATGAGACATAAGGGTGGACACTCTTGGGGCTGAGAGGTTTGGTGAGGTTGGGTGAGCAAACGCAGACCCTTTAAAGGAATACTGCGTGGTACCCATCGCATGGGTCCCAAATCTCCAGGTTCAAGGACATCTTCCTACATCGAAAACATGCATGAGAAACCCAGAAGATGGTACACCGTGTGATGGGGAAAGGTTTCTAAAACGCACCTCATTTCTCATCTCCTTGTGCCCGGGTTCGCCATTCCAGCCGCTTTACTAGCAAGCTCCCTACTTGGAGCATCAGCACCTTTAACCTCCTGTTCCATGCAGGTTGCAATTTGTCCTGAGGATAAACGGGAAGACGTGGAACCAACGAGAGACTAGCTCTTGGTGTTGAGACAGGCACAGGTCACTCTATTTTCCCATCAGAAAGAAGAATTAACCACAGGCTCAGCCTGCCCCCCGGAACCAGAACAGGGCCTGAAGCCATTCTGCAATTTTGCGGCCAGCTACCATAAAAACGAGTTGTAAAATGGAGGTTCAGGGCACTGCAATTCACAAACCTGCAGAGTTATAAATGATAACTCTCGTCCACAAATATATTGAGGGAAGGCAAAGAAGCGGATTTGAAATCAAGGCAGAATTGCAGGAAACAGATTTCAGGAGGTAGATACGAATCGCCTTTAAAGCACATGAGAAGCGGCAAAACGTTGACAATGATGCCCTTGGCCAAAAAGGGCGTATGCGTTTTTTCCTGAATATATTCAGGAAAAAACGCATACGCCCTTTTTGGCCAACCAAGCAACCTGGAAAGGCAAATCAGCGCTACAAACAAGTCTCGTTTCCCATCGGTCCAAAGGGCCATGCTGAAAAAAGTGTCAAAACCAGAAATGCAGGACAGGCCATGGAGAAATGGGAGCCTTGCTACACTGATGGGCGGGATGTAAATTGCCAAGAGCCACTCCGGAGAAGTGTCCGGTGAGTCCTGAAACATCTGAAAAACACAGCTTAGAGAGCATAGGGCACTTCCACTCATGGGGGTATAAATTGGGAAAATTAAAAATCAGCAAGACACAAGCACCCCAAAGTTTAGGGCTGCTCTCTTGACCAGGACCTCCACTTCATTCCACCTTAAATATCCCAGGAAAGAGAAAAATGGGTAAAGAAGTTGTGGTCCTTATGTACAATGGAATATCACTCAGCCATGAAATCAATGTCGTAAGGTTAGTAGCAGCATGATGAGTGGATTTAGGTACGACGATTCTAAGTGAAATAAGTCACACAGAAAAGGACACTTCTCATAAGGTATCACTGATAGAGGGAATGTAAAAACCGTTACACTTGAACTGAATTACAAAACAGAACAGAGTCACACATGCAGAAAACACACTATGGCTGCTTAACGGGAAAGGTGAGGTGGGGTGATACATAAAACAAGGGTATCAAATTAGCTCAGATACCGTTCCATAAACCCAATATGTAATAGACAAGACCTACTCCTTGCTCAGAGAACTGGACTCAACACGCCCTATTCACCGCACAAGAATATATCTGACTAATAATAATCGTAAAACCTATGTATTGATATCTCTCTGTTAGTGTGTCAAGTGGGTGTAAAGCGGCATAAACACAGCAGTGAAAAGCAGCTAAACCCCATTATAAAAATAAATTACTTTGAAACACCTATGAAACAAAGACAGTGAAAGAGAGAGAAATTCTTACACAATGCGTTCAGGGGCTGTGAAGCAACCTGGATTGACCATATCTAGACGCACAGCTGGATGAGACATAAGGGTGGACACTCTTGGGGCTGAGAGGTTTGGTGAGGTTGGGTGAGCAAACGCAGACCCTTTAAAGGAATACTGCGTGGTACCCATCGCATGGGTCCCAAATCTCCAGGTTCAAGGGCATCTTCCTACATCAAAAACATGCATGAGAAACCCAGAAGATGGTACACCGTGTGATGGGGAAAGGTTTCTAAAACGCACCTCATTTCTCATCTCCTTGTGCCCGGGTTCGCCATTCCAGCCGCTTTACTAGAAAGCTCCCTACTTGGAGCATCAGCACCTTTAACCTCCTGTTCCATACAGGTTGCAATTTGTCCTGAGGATAAACGGGAAGACGTGGAACCAACGAGAGACTAGCTCTTGGTGTTGGGACAGGCACAGGTCACTCTATTTTCCCATCAGAAAGAAGAATTAACCACAGGCTCAGCCTGCCCCCCGGAACCAGAACAGGGCCTGAAGCCATTCTGCGATTTTGCGGCCAGCTCCCATAAAAACGAGTTGTAAAATGGAGGTTCAGGGCACTGCAATTCACAAACCTGCAGAGTTATAAATGATAACTCTCGTCCACAAATATATTGAGGGAAGGCAAAGAAGAGGATTTGAAATCAAGGCAGAATTGCAGGAAACAGATTTCAGGAGGTAGATACGAATCGCCTTTAAAGCACATGAAAAGCGGCAAAACGTTGACAATGATGCCCTTGGCCAAAAAGGGCGTATGCGTTTTTTCCTGAATATATTCAGGAAAAAACGCATACGCCCTTTTTGGCCAACCAAGCCACCAGGAAACGCAAATCAGCGCTACAAAGAAGTCTCGCTTCCCATCGGTCAAAAGGGCCATGCTGAAAAAAGTGTCAAAACCAGAAATGCAGGACAGGCCATGGAGAAATGGGAGCCTTGCTACACTGATGGGCGGGATGTAAATTGCCAAGAGCCACTCTGGAGAAGTGTCCGGTGAGTCCTGAAACATCTGAAAAACACAGCTTAGAGAGCATAGGGCACTTCCACTCATGGGGGTATAAATTGGGAAAATTAAAAATCAGCAAGACACAAGCACCGCAAAGTTTAGGGCTGCTCTGTTGAGCAGGACCTCCACTTCATTCCACCTTAAATATCCCAGGAAAGAGAAAAATGGAGAAAGAAGTTGTGGTCCTTATGTACATTGGAATATCACTCAGCCAGGAAATAAATGTCGTAAGGTTAGTAGCAGCATGATGAGTGGATTTAGGTACGACGATTCTAAGTGAAATAAGTCACACAGAAAAGGACACTTCTCATAAGGTATCACTGATAGAGGGAATGTAAAAACCGTTACACTTGAACTGAATTACAAAACAGAACAGAGTCACACATGCAGAAAATACACTATGGCTGCTTAACGGGAAAGGTGAGGTGGGGTGATACATAAAACAAGGGTATCAAATTAGCTCAGATACCGTTCCATAAACCCAATATGTAATAGACAAGACCTATTCCTTGCTCAGAGAACTGGACTCAACACGCCCTATTCACCGCACAAGAATATATCTGACTAATAATAATCGTAAAACCTATGTATTGATATCTCTCTGTTAGTGTGTCAAGTGGGTGTAAAGCGGCATAAACACAGCAGTGAAAAGCAGCTAAACCCCATTATAAAAATAAATTACTTTGAAACACCCATGAAACAAAGACAGTGAAAGAGAGAGAAATTCTTACACAATGCGTTCAGGGGCTGTGATGCAACCTGGATTGACCATATCTAGACGCACAGCTGGATGAGACATAAGGGTGGACACTCTTGGGGCTGAGAGGTTTGGTGAGGTTGGGTGAGCAAACGCAGACCCTTTAAAGGAATACTGCGTGGTACCCATCGCATGGGTCCCAAATCTCCAGGTTCAAGGGCATCTTCCTACATCAAAAACATGCATGAGAAACCCAGAAGATGGTACACCGTGTGATGGGGAAAGGTTTCTAAAACGCACCTCATTTCTCATCTCCTTGTGCCCGGGTTCGCCATTCCAGCCGCTTTACTAGCAAGCTCCCTACTTGGAGCATCAGCACCTTTAACCTCCTGTTCCATACAGGTTGCAATTTGTCCTGAGGATAAACGGGAAGACGTGGAACCAACGAGAGACTAGCTCTTGGTGTTGGGACAGGCACAGGTCACTCTATTTTCCCATCAGGAAGAAGAATTAACCACAGGCTCAGCCTGCCCCCCGGAACCAGAACAGGGCCTGAAGCCATTCTGCGATTTTGTGGCCAGCTCCCATAAAAACGAGTTGTAAAATGGAGGTTCAGGGCACTGCAATTCACAAACCTGCAGAGTTATAAATGATAACTCTCGTCCACAAATATATTGAGGGAAGGCAAAGAAGAGGATTTGAAATCAAGGCAGAATTGCAGGAAACAGATTTCAGGAGGTAGATACGAATCACCTTTAAAGCACATGAAAAGCGGCAAAACGTTGACAATGATGCCCTTGGCCAAAAAGGGCGTATGCGTTTTTTCCTGAATATATTCAGGAAAAAACGCATACGCCCTTTTTGGCCAACCAAGGAACCTGGAAAGGCATATCAGCGCTACAAAGAAGTCTCGCTTCCCATCGGTCAAAAGGGCCATGCTGAAAAAAGTGTCAAAACCAGAAATGCAGGACAGGCCATGGAGAAATGGGAGCCTTGCTACACTGATGGGCGGGATGTAAATTGCCAAGAGCCACTCTGGAGAAGTGTCCGGTGAGTCCTGAAACATCTGAAAAACACAGCTTAGAGAGCATAGGGCACTTCCACTCATGGGGGTATAAATTGGGAAAATGAAAAATCAGCAAGACACAAGCACCCCAAAGTTGAGGGCTGCTCTGTTGACAAGGACCTCCACTTCATTCCACCTTAAATATCCCAGGAAAGAGAAAAATGGATAAAGAAGTTGTGGTCCTTATGTACAATGGAATATCACTCAGCCAGGAAATCAATGTCGTAAGGTTAGTAGCAGCATGATGAGTGGATTTAGGTACGACGATTCTAAGTGAAATAAGTCACACAGAAAAGGACACTTCTCATAAGGTATCACTGATAGAGGGAATGTAAAAACCGTTACACTTGAACTGAATTACAAAACAGAACAGAGTCACACATGCAGAAAACACACTATGGCTGCTTAACGGGAAAGGTGAGGTGGGGTGATACATAAAACAAGGGTATCAAATTAGCTCAGATACCGTTCCATAAACCCAATATGTAATAGACAAGACCTACTCCTTGCTCAGAGAACTGGACTCAACACGCCCTATTCACCACACTAGAATATATCTGACTAATAATAATCGTAAAACCTATGTATTGATATCTCTCTGTTAGTGTGTCAAGTGGGTGTAAAGCGGCATAAACACAGCAGTGAAAAGCAGCTAAACCCCATTATAAAAATAAATTACTTTGAAACACCCATGAAACAAAGACAGTGAAAGAGATAGAAATTCTTACACAATGAGTTCAGGGGCTGTGATGCAACCTGGATTGACCATATCTAGACGCACAGCTGGATGAGACATAAGGGTGGACACTCTTGGGGCTGAGAGGTTTGGTGAGGTTGGGTGAGCAAACGCAGACCCTTTAAAGTAATACTGCGTGGTACCCATCGCATGGGTCCCAAATCTCCAGGTTCAAGGGCATCTTCCTACATCAAAAACATGCATGAGAAACCCAGAAGATGGTACACCGTGTGATGGGGAAAGGTTTCTAAAACGCACCTCATTTCTCATCTCCTTGTGCCCGGGTTCGCCATTCCAGCCGCTTTACTAGCAAGCTCCCTACTTGGAGCATCAGCACCTTTAACCTCCTGTTCCATGCAGGTTGCAATTTGTCCTGAGGATAAACGGGAAGACGTGGAACCAACGAGAGACTAGCTCTTGGTGTTGGGACAGGCACAGGTCACTCTATTTTCCCATCAGAAAGAAGAATTAACCACAGGCTCAGCCTGCCCCCCGGAACCAGAACAGGGCCTGAAGCCATTCTGCGATTTTGCGGCCAGCTCCCATAAAAACGAGTTGTAAAATGGAGGTTCAGGGCACTGCAATTCACAAACCTGCAGAGTTATAAATGATAACTCTCGTCCACAAATATATTGAGGGAAGGCAAAGAAGCGGATTTGAAATCAAGGCAGAATTGCAGGAAACAGATTTCAGGAGGTAGATACGAATCGCCTTTAAAGCACATGAGAAGCGGCAAAACGTTGACAATGATGCCCTTGGCCAAAAAGGGCGTATGCGTTTTTTCCTGAATATATTCAGGAAAAAACGCATACGCCCTTTTTGGCCAACCAAGCAACCTGGAAAGGCAAATCAGCGCTACAAACAAGTCTCGCTTCCCATCGGTCAAAAGGGCCATGCTGAAAAAAGTGTCAAAACCAGAAATGCAGGACAGGCCATGGAGAAATGGGAGCCTTGCTACACTGATGGGCGGGATGTAAATTGCCAAGAGCCACTCCGGAGAAGTGTCCGGTGAGTCCTGAAACATCTGAAAAACACAGCTTAGAGAGCATAGGGCACTTCCACTCATGGGGGTATAAATTGGGAAAATTAAAAATCAGCAAGACACAAGCACCCCAAAGTTGAGGGCTGCTCTGTTGACAAGGACCTCCACTTCATTCCACCTTAAATATCCCAGGAAAGAGAAAAATGGATAAAGAAGTTGTGGTCCTTATGTACAATGGAATATCACTCAGCCATGAAATCAATGTCATAAGGTTAGTAGCAGCATGATGAGTGGATTTAGGTACGACGATTCTAAGTGAAATAAGTCACACAGAAAAGGACACTTCTCATAAGGTATCACTGATAGAGGGAATGTAAAAACCGTTACACTTGAACTGAATTACAAAACAGAACAGAGTCACACATGCAGAAAACACACTATGGCTGCTTAACGGGAAAGGTGAGGTGGGGTGATACATAAAACAAGGGTATCAAATTAGCTCAGATACTGTTCCATAAACCCAATATGTAGTAGACAAGACCTACTCCTTGCTCAGAGAACTGGACTCAACACGCCCTATTCACCGCACAAGAATATATCTGACTAGTAATAATCTTAAAACCTATGTATTGATATCTCTCTGTTAGTGTGTCAAGTGGGTGTAAAGCGGCATAAACACAGCCGTGAAAAGCAGCTAAACCCCATTATGAAAATAAATTACTTTGAAAAACCCATGAAACAACGACAGTGAAAGAGATAGAAATTCTTACACAATGAGTTCAGGGGCTGTGATGCAACCTGGATTGACCATATCTAGACCCAGAGCTGGATGAGACATAAGGGTGGACACTCTTGGGGCTGAGAGGTTTGGTGAGGTTGGGTGAGCAAACGCAGACCCTTTAAAGTAATACTGCGTGGTACCCATCGCATGGGTCCCAAATCTCCAGCTTCAAGGGCATCTTCCTACATCGAAAACATGCATGAGAAACCCAGAAGATGGTACACCGTGTGATGGGGAAAGGTTTCTAAAACGCACCTCATTTCTCATATCCTTGTGCCCGGGTTCGCCATTCCAGCCGCTTTACTAGCAAGCTCCCTACTTGGAGCATCAGCACCTTTAACCTCCTGTTCCGTACAGGTTGCAATTTGTCCTGAGGATGAACGGGAAGACGGGGAACCAACGAGAGACTAGCTCTTGGTGTCGGGACAGGCACAGGTCACTCTATTTTCCCATCAGGAAGAAGAATTAACCACATGCTCAGCCTGCCCCCCGGAACCAGAACAGGGCCTGAAGCCATCCTGCACTTTTGTGGCCAGCTCCCAAAAAAGCGAGTTGTAAAATGGAGGTTCAGGGCACTGCAATTCACAAACCTGCAGAGTTATAAATGATAACTCTCGTCCACAAATATATTGAGGGAAGGCAAAGAAGAGGATTTGAAATCAAGGCAGAATTGCACGAAACAGATTTCAGGAGGTAGATTCGAATCGCCTTTAAAGCAAATGAAAAGCGGCAAAATGTTGACAATGATGCCCTTGTCCAAAAAGGGCGTATGCGTTTTTTCCTGAATATATTCAGGAAAAAACCCATACGCCCTTTTTGGCCAACCAAGCAACCTGGAAAGGCAAATCAGCGCTACAAAGAAGTCTCACTTCCCATCGGTCAAAAGGGCCATGCTGAAAAATGTGTCAAAACCAGAAATGCAGGACAGGCCATGGAGAAATGAGAGCCTTGCTACACTGATGGGCGGGATGTAAATTGCCAACAGCCACTCTGGAGAAGTGTACGGTGTGTCCTGAAACATCTGAAAAACACAGCTTAGAGAGCATAGGGCACTTCCACTCATGGGGGTATAAATTGGGAAAATGAAAAATCAGCAAGACACAAGCACCCCAAAGTTTAGGGCTGCTCTGTTGACAAGGACCTCCACTTCATTCCACCTTAAATATCCAAGGAAAGAGAAAAATGGATAAAGAAGTTGTGGTCCTTATGTACAATGGAATATCACTCAGCCATGAAATCAATGTCATAAGGTTACTAGCAGCATGATGAGTGGATTTAGGTACGACGATTCTAAGTGAAATAAGTCACACAGAAAAGGACACTTCTCATAAGGTATCATTTTTAGAGGGAATGTAAAAACCGTTACACTTGAACTGAATTACAAAACAGAACAGAGTCACACATGCAGAAAACAGACAATGGCTGCTTAACGGGAAAGGTGAGGTGGGGTGATACATAAAACAAGGGTATCAAATTAGCTCAGATACCGTTCCATAAACCCAATATGTAGTAGACAAGACCTACTCCTTGCTCAGAGAACTGGACTCAAGATGCCCTATTCACCGCACAAGAATATATCTGACTAGTAATAATCTTAAAACCTATGTATTGATATCTCTCTGTTAGTGTGTCAAGTGGGTGTAAAGCGGCATAAACACAGCCGAGAAAAGCAGCTAAACCCCATTATGAAAATAAATTACTTTGAAAAACCCATGAAACAACGACAGTGAAAGAGATAGAAATTCTTACACAATGAGTTCAGGGGCTGTGATGCAACCTGGATTGACCATATCTAGACCCACAGCTGGATGAGACATAAGGGTGGACACTCTTGGGGCTGAGAGGTTTGGTGAGGTTGGGTGAGCAAACGCAGACCCTTTAAAGTAATACTGCGTGGTACCCATCGCATGGGTCCCAAATCTCCAGGTTCAAGGGCATCTTCCTACATCGAAAACATGCATGAGAAACCCAGAAGATGGTACACCGTGTGATGGGGAAAGGTTTCTAAAATGCACCTCATTTCTCATCTCCTTGTGCCCGGGTTCGCCATTCCAGCCGCTTTACTAGCAATCTCCCTACTTGGAGCATCAGCACCTTTAACCTCCTGTTCCGTACAGGTTGCAATTTGTCCTGAGGATGAACGGGAAGACGGGGAACCAACGAGAGACTAGCTCTTGGTGTCGGGACAGGCACAGGTCACTCTATTTTCCCATCAGGAAGAAGAATTAACCACAGGCTCAGCCTGCCCCCCAGAACCAGAACAGGGCCTGAAGCCATCCTGTGCTTTTGCGGCCAGCTCCCAAAAAAGCGAGTTGTAAAATGGAGGTTCAGGGCACTGCAATTCACAAACCTGCAGAGTTATAAATGATAACTCTCATCCACAAATATATTGAGGGAAGGCAAAGAAGAGGATTTGAATTCAAGGCAGAATTGCACGAAACAGATTTCAGGAGGTAGATACGAATCGCCTTTAAAGCACATGAAAAGCGGCAAAACGTTGACAATGATGCCCTTGGCCAAAAAGGGCGTATGCGTTTTTTCCTGAATATATTCAGGAAAAAACGCATACGCCCTTTTTGGCCAACCAAGCAACCTGGAAAGGCAAATCACCGCTACAGAGAAGTCTCCCTTCCCATTGGTCAAAAGGGCCATGCTGAAAAAAGTGTCAAAACCAGAAATGCAGGACAGGCCATGGAGAAATGGGAGACTTGCTACACTGATGGGCGGGATGTAAATTGCCAACAGCCACTCTGGAGAAGTGTACGGTGAGTCCTGAAACATCTGAAAAACACAGCTTAGAGAGCATAGGGCACTTCCACTCATGGGGGTATAAATTGGGAAAATGAAAAATCAGCAAGACACAAGCACCCCAAAGTTGAGGGCTGCTCTGTTGACAAGGACCTCCACTTCATTCCACCTTAAATATCCCAGGAAAGAGAAAAATGGATAAAGAAGTTGTGGTCCTTATGTACAATGGAATATCACTCAGCCAGGAAATCAATGTCGTAAGGTTAGTAGCAGCATGATGAGTGGATTTAGGTACGACGATTCTAAGTGAAATAAGTCACACAGAAAAGGACACTTCTCATAAGGTATCACTGATAGAGGGAATGTAAAAACCGTTACACTTGAACTGAATTACAAAACAGAACAGAGTCACACATGCAGAAAACACACTATGGCTGTTTAACGGGAAAGGTGAGGTGGGGTGATACATAAAACAAGGGTTTCAAATTAGCTCAGATACCGTTCCATAAACCCAATATGTAGTAGACAAGACCTACTCCTTGCTCAGAGAACTGGACTCAACACGCCCTATTCACCGCACAAGAATATATCTGACTAGTAATAATCTTAAAACCTATGTATTGATATCTCTCTGTTAGTGTGTCAAGTGGGTGTAAAGCGGCATAAACACAGCCATGAAAAGCAGCTAAACCCCATTATGAAAATAAATTACTTTGAAAAAACCATGAAACAACGACAGTGAAAGAGATAGAAATTCTTACACAATGAGTTCAGGGGCTGTGATGCAACCTGGATTGACCATATCTAGACGCACAGCTGGATGAGACATAAGGGTGGACACTCTTGGGGCTGAGAGGTTTGGTGAGGTTGGGTGAGCAAACGCAGACCCTTTAAAGTAATACTGCGTGGTACCCATCGCATGGGTCCCAAATCTCCAGCTTCAAGGGCATCTTCCTACATCGAAAACATGCATGAGAAACCCAGAAGATAGTACACCGTGTGATGGGGAAAGGTTTCTAAAATGCACCTCATTTCTCATCTCCTTGTGCCCGGGTTCGCCATTCCAGCCGCTTTACTAGCAATCTCCCTACTTGGAGCATCAGCAACTTTAACCTCCTGTTCCGTACAGGTTGCTATTTGTCCTGAGGATGAACGGGAAGACGGGGAACCAACGAGAGACTAGCTCTTGGTGTCGGGACAGGCACAGGTCACTCTATTTTCCCATCAGGAAGAAGAATTAACCACATGCTCAGCCTGCCCCCCGGATCCAGAACAGGGCCTGAAGCCATCCTGCACTTTTGCGGCCAGCTCCCAAAAAAGCGAGTTGTAAAATGGAGGTTCAGGGCACTGCAATTCACAAACCTGCAGAGTTATAAATGATAACTCTCGTCCACAAATATATTGAGGGAAGGCAAAGAGGAGGATTTGAAATCAAGGCAGAATTGCAGGAAACAGATTTCAGGAGGTAGATTCGAATCGCCTTTAAAGCACATGAAAAGCGGCAAAATGTTGACAATGATGCCCTTGGCCAAAAAGGGCGTATGCGTTTTTTCCTGAATATATTCAGGAAAAAACGCATACGCCCTTTTTGGCCAACCAAGCAACCTGGAAAGGCAAATCAGTGCTACAAAGAAGTCTCACTTCCCATCGGTCAAAAGGGCCATGCTGAAAAATGTGTCAAAACCAGAAATGCAGGACAGGCCATGGAGAAATGAGCGCCTTGCTACACTGATGGGCGGGATGTAAATTGCCAACAGCCACTCTGGAGAAGTGTACGGTGTGTCCTGAAACATCTGAAAAACACAGCTTAGAGAGCATAGGGCACTTCCACTCATGGGGGTATAAATTGGGAAAATTAAAAATCAGCAAGACACAAGCACCCCAAAGTTTAGGGCTGCTCTGTTGACAAGGACCTCCACTTCATTCCACCTTAAATATCCAAGGAAAGAGAAAAATGGATAAAGAAGTTGTGGTCCTTATGTACAATGGAATATCACTCAGCCATGAAATCAATGTCATAAGGTTAGTAGCAGCATGATGAGTGGATTTAGGTACGACGATTCTAAGTGAAATAAGTCACACAGAAAAGGACACTTCTCTAAGGTATCACTTTTAGAGGGAATGTAAAAACCGTTACACTTGAACTGAATTACAAAACAGAACAGAGTCACACATGCAGAAAACAGACAATGGCTGCTTAACGGGAAAGGTGAGGTGGGGTGATACATAAAACAAGGGTATCAAATTAGCTCAGATACCGTTCCATAAACCCAATATGTAGTAGACAAGACCTACTCCTTGCTCAGAGAACTGGACTCAAGACGCCCTATTCACCGCACAAGAATATATCTGACTAGTAATAATCTTAAAACCTATGTATTGATATCTCTCTGTTAGTGTGTCAAGTGGGTGTAAAGCGGCATAAACACAGCCGTGAAAAGCAGCTAAACCCCATTATGAAAATAAATTACTTTGAAAAACCCATGAAACAACGACAGTGAAAGAGATAGAAATTCTTACACAATGAGTTCAGGGGCTGTGATGCAACCTTGATTGACCATATCTAGACCCACAGCTGGATGAGACATAAGGGTGGACACTCTTGGGGCTGAGAGGTTTGGTGAGGTTGGGTGAGCAAACGCAGACCCTTTAAAGTAATACTGCGTGGTACCCATCGCATGGGTCCCAAATCTCCAGGTTCAAGGGCATCTTCCTACATCGAAAACATGCATGAGAAACCCAGAAGATGGTACACCGTGTGATGGGGAAAGGTTTCTAAAATGCACCTCATTTCTCATCTCCTTGTGCCCGGTTTCGCCATTCCAGCCGCTTTACTAGCAATCTCCCTACTTGGAGCATCAGCACCTTTAACCTCCTGTTCCGTACAGGTTGCAATTTGTCCTGAGGATGAACGGGAAGACGGGGAACCAACGAGAGACTAGCTCTTGGTGTCGGGACAGGCACAGGTCACTCTATTTTCCCATCAGGAAGAAGAATTAACCACAGGCTCAGCCTGCCCCCCAGAACCAGAACAGGGCCTGAAGCCATCCTGTGCTTTTCCGGCCAGCTCCCAAAAAAGCGAGTTGTAAAATGGAGGTTCAGGGCACTGCAATTCACAAACCTGCAGAGTTATAAATGATAACTCTCATCCACAAATATATTGAGGGAAGGCAAAGAAGAGGATTTGAATTCAAGGCAGAATTGCACGAAACAGATTTCAGGAGGTAGATACGAATCGCCTTTAAAGAACATGAAAAGCGGCAAAACGTTGACAATGATGCCCTTGGCCAAAAAGGGCGTATGCGTTTTTTCCTGAATATATTCAGGAAAAAACGCATACGCCCTTTTTGGCCAACCAAGCAACCTGGAAAGGCAAATCAGCGCTACAGAGAAGTCTCGCTTCCCATTGGTCAAAAGGGCCATGCTGAAAAAAGTGTCAAAACCAGAAATGCAGGACAGGCCATGGAGAAATGGGAGACTTGCTACACTGATGGGCGGGATGTAAATTGCCAACAGCCACTCTGGAGAAGTGTACGGTGTGTCCTGAAACATCTGAAAAACACAGCTTAGAGAGCATAGGGCACTTCCACTCATGGGGGTATAAATTGGGAAAATGAAAAATCAGCAAGACACAAGCACCCCAAAGTTGAGGGCTGCTCTGTTGACAAGGACCTCCACTTCATTCCACCTTAAATATCCCAGGAAAGAGAAAAATGGATAAAGAAGTTGTGGTCCTTATGTACAATGGAATATCACTCAGCCAGGAAATCAATGTCGTAAGGTTAGTAGCAGCATGATGAGTGGATTTAGGTACGACGATTCTAAGTGAAATAAGTCACACAGAAAAGGACACTTCTCATAAGGTATCACTGATAGAGGGAATGTAAAAACCGTTACACTTGAACTGAATTACAAAACAGAACAGAGTCACACATGCAGAAAACACACTATGGCTGTTTAACGGGAAAGGTGAGGTGGGGTGATACATAAAACAAGGGTATCAAATTAGCTCAGATACCGTTCCATAAACCCAATATGTAGTAGACAAGACCTACTCCTTGCTCAGAGAACTGGACTCAACACGCCCTATTCACCGCACAAGAATATATCTGACTAGTAATAATCTTAAAACCTATGTATTGATATCTCTCTGTTAGTGTGTCAAGTGGGTGTAAAGCGGCATAAACACAGCCATGAAAAGCAGCTAAACCCCATTATGAAAATAAATTACTTTGAAAAACCCATGAAACAA
Source organism: Balaenoptera borealis (assembly GCF_965194805.1). NCBI lineage: Eukaryota > Metazoa > Chordata > Mammalia > Artiodactyla > Balaenopteridae > Balaenoptera > Balaenoptera borealis. Next base: position 991 of record NW_028122571.1, on the reverse strand, counting down.
CGACAGTGAAAGAGATAGAAATTCTTACACAATGAGTTCAGGGGCTGTGATGCAACCTGGATTGACCATATCTAGACCCACAGCTGGATGAGACATAAGGGTGGACACTCTTGGGGCTGAGAGGTTTGGTGAGGTTGGGTGAGCAAACGCAGACCCTTTAAAGTAATACTGCGTGGTACCCATCGCATGGGTCCCAAATCTCCAGGTTCAAGGGCATCTTCCTACATCGAAAACATGCATGAGAAACCCAGAAGATGGTACACCGTGTGATGGGGAAAGGTTTCTAAAATGCACCTCATTTCTCATCTCCTTGTGCCCGGGTTCGCCATTCCATCCGCTTTACTAGCAATCTCCCTACTTGGAGCATCAGCACCTTTAACCTCCTGTTCCATACAGGTTGCAATTTGTCCTGAGGATGAACGGGAAGACGGGGAACCAACGAGAGACTAGCTCTTGGTGTCGGGACAGGCACAGGTCACTCTATTTTCCCATCAGGAAGAAGAATTAACCACAGGCTCAGCCTGCCCCCCAGAACCAGAACAGGGCCTGAAGCCATCCTGTGCTTTTGCGGCCAGCTCCCAAAAAAGCGAGTTGTAAAATGGAGGTTCAGGGCACTGCAATTCACAAACCTGCAGAGTTATAAATGATAACTCTCATCCACAAATATATTGAGGGAAGGCAAAGAAGAGGATTTGAATTCAAGGCAGAATTGCACGAAACAGATTTCAGGAGGTAGATACGAATCGCCTTTAAAGCACATGAAAAGCGGCAAAACGTTGACAATGATGCCCTTGGCCAAAAAGGGCGTATGCGTTTTTTCCTGAATATATTCAGGAAAAAACGCATACGCCCTTTTTGGCCAACCAAGCAACCTGGAAAGGCAAATCAGCGCTACAGAGAAGTCTCCCTTCCCATTGGTCAAAAGGGCCATGCTGAAAAAAGTGTCAAAACCAGAAATGCAGGACAGGCCATGGAGAAATGGGAGACTTGC